>NW_017963664.1:325526-334431 GCF_001661405.1 Williopsis jadinii
CTGCTTACGTAATATCGACCGGATTAAAAAAATTTTCTATGCGCCAGGATTCTATTTGTTTCTATGTTTTGAATCCATTTACCTTCCAATCAGCTCAGTTCAATCCAGTTCACAAGCTTGGTCGACGACGCTATGGGTGTTCAATACAGAACTGCGGACTTCAAGACGTTGGAGCGTGAAAGACGTTTCCAGAACCCGCCAAAGGACAAGAGCGCGTTCCCTCTTTTGGAGGAAGCGGTGAGACCTCATGTTGGTTCTTTCAATGCGCTGACTGAGGGCACCGGCGGTGGGCTGCTAAACCTGGGAGTCAAGGATATCGGTTACAAGACCATCTTCGACTCGAACGATACAGAGAGATTGGGCAACAAGCTGAGAATCAGGGTGGAGTCTGTCCAGCTTGCAAAGCCTCAAGTTCCTCCTAATGACAAGCTCAGCATCGACAAGAAGATCTGGCCATCAGAGGCGAGGGAGAGAATGATCAGTTACAGAGGTAAGTTGCTGCTGAAGGTGTCCTGGTCTGTCAATGACGGTGAAGAAATCAGTGAGATCAGAGACGCTGGGCAGGTGCCAATCATGCTCAAGACCAACAGATGTCACTTGGAGAACCTCTCGCCGGATCAACTCGTCAACCGCAAGGAAGAGTCTGATGAATTGGGTGGCTATTTCATCGTGAACGGTATTGAGAAGCTTATCCGTATGCTTATCGTGCAACGTCGTAACCATCCAATGGCTATCATCCGTCCTTCCTTCACGAACAGAGGTGCGGCTTACTCTCAATTTGGTATCCAAATCAGATGTGTGAGACCAGACCAAACTTCTCAGACAAACGTCTTGCACTACTTGAACGATGGTACTGTGACGTTCAGATTCTCATGGAGGAAGAACGAATATCTTGTTCCTGTCGTTATGATCTTGAAGGCCCTCATCGAGACTAACGACCGTGAGATCTTTGACGGTATCGTTGGTTCTGACATTGAAAACTCGTTCTTAACGGATCGTTTGGAATTGCTTTTGAGATCTTACAAGTCCTATGGCTTGAGCTCTAACAGACAAACTCTGGCGTACCTGGGTGATAAGTTCAGAGTTGTCTTTGGTGCAACTCCTGATGTGTCAGATGTCGATGTTGGTAAAGAAGTGTTGCAGAGAATTGTGCTTGTCCACTTGAAAGACAACAGAGACAAGTTCAGAATGCTCCTCTTCATGATTAGAAAGCTTTACACACTCGTCGCTGGTGACTGTGCACCAGACAACCCAGATGCCACACAACATCAAGAAGTCCTTCTCGGAGGTTTCCTGTACGGTATGATCATCAAGGAGAAGATTGAAGAGTACCTCAACAACTTCAAACTCCAGGTCCAATCTGACTTGAACCGTGGAACTGCAGTGAACTTCAACGATAGAAAGTACATCACCAGGGTGTTCTCAAGAATCAACGAAAACATTGGTCAGAAGTTGCAATACTTTTTATCCACGGGTAACTTGGTCTCACAATCCGGTTTGGATTTACAACAAGTGTCTGGTTATACCGTCGTTGCTGAAAAGATCAACTTCTACCGTTTCATCTCGCATTTCAGAATGGTCCATAGAGGTTCTTTCTTTGCACAGTTGAAGACCACCACTGTGAGAAAATTGCTTCCAGAGTCATGGGGTTTCCTCTGTCCTGTCCATACTCCGGATGGTTCTCCATGTGGTTTGCTAAACCATTTTGCCCACAAGTGTGCTATCTCAACTGAAGAGTCGGACGTCTCAGGTGTCCCAGATGCTCTCTCAGCACTTGGTGTGTCACCAGCTCATACGTTCGCAGCTGGTCCAGACGTCTGCTGTGTACAACTCGACGGTAAGATTGTCGGCTGGACCACCCACCAACAATCAAAGGTTATCGCTGATACCCTCAGGTTCTGGAAGGTGGAAGGAACCCACAACTTGCCTTTGGATTTGGAGATTGGTTACGTTCCTCCATCAAGTAAAGGTCAGTATCCAGGATTGTTCATCTTTGGTGGCCGTTCCAGAATGATGCGTCCTGTTCGTTACCTACCATTGGATAAAGAGGACATTGTCGGTCCTTTCGAGCAAGTTTACATGAACATTGCTGTTACACCTGAAGAAATTGAAAATAACGTCCATTCGCATGTTGAATTCACCCCTACAAACATTCTGTCCATCTTGGCTAACTTGACACCATTCTCTGATTTCAATCAATCTCCAAGAAACATGTACCAATGTCAAATGGGTAAACAAACCATGGGTACCCCTGGTGTTGCTCTCGTGCACAGATCTGACAACAAGTTATACAGATTGCAGTCTGGTCAAACCCCTATTGTCAAGGCTAACCTGTACGACGAGTACGGTATGGATAACTTCCCTAACGGTACCAACGCTGTTGTTGCTGTCATCTCTTATACCGGTTACGATATGGATGATGCGATGATTATTAACAAGTCTGCTGATGAGAGAGGTTTCGGTTATGGTACAGTGTACAAGGTTGAAAAGGTTGATCTCGGCCAATCCAGACGTCGTGGTGATCCTATCACCCAGCACATCGGTTTCGGTGCTGATGAGTGGCCAAAGGAGTGGAGAAAGATCTTGGATACCGATGGTTTGCCAATGATTGGTAGTAGGGTTGAGGAGGGTGATCCAATTGTCGCTTTCTACGATGAAACCATTGGTAAGACCAAGGTTAAGACGTACCACTCTTCCGAAGGTGCATACATCGAGGAGGTTAAACTCCTTGGTGATGAGGGTAATGATCAAGAGTTCCAACAGTTGACCATCAAGTACAGAATCACTCGTGCGCCATTGATTGGTGATAAGTTCTCCTCGAGACACGGACAGAAAGGTGTTTGTTCTAGAAAATGGCCACAGGTTGATATGCCATTCTCTGAGACCGGTATTCAACCTGATGTCATTATCAACCCTCACGCCTTCCCATCTCGTATGACCATTGGTATGTTTGTTGAATCGCTTGCAGGTAAATCTGGTGCCCTTCATGGTATTGCACACGATTCTACACCATGGAAGTTCAGTGAAAACGATACACCAGCGGATTATTTCGGTGAGCAATTGCGTAAAGCTGGTTACAACTACCATGGTAATGAACCTATGTACTCTGGTGCTACTGGTGAGGAGCTGAGATGCGATATCTACATTGGTGTTGTCTACTACCAAAGATTGCGTCACATGGTGAACGATAAGTTCCAGGTTCGTTCCACTGGTCCTGTCAACTCGCTCACGATGCAACCTGTTAAGGGTCGTAAGAGATCTGGTGGTATCCGTGTTGGTGAGATGGAGCGTGATGCCCTCATTGGTCATGGTACCGCTTTCTTATTACAGGACCGTCTTCTGAACTGTTCTGATTACACGCAAACATCCATCTGTCGTGGCTGTGGATCCCTGCTCTCCACGCAAACCTCTGTTCCTAGAATTGGCTCTGCAGCCACCATCCGTTGTCGTAACTGTTCGGCAAAGTTCGAACATTCTTCCAGCTATGTTGATGAGTCTGATATTTGGGAAGATGGACAGGGTAACAAGTTTATCGGAGGTAACGATACCACCACGGTTGCTATACCATTTGTCCTCAAGTACCTGGACTCTGAGCTCGCAGCAATGGGTATCCGTATGCGTTATAACGTTCAACCCAAGTGAGGTAACAGTGCTATGGAGCCTAATTGCATAACAATGGGGTTAAACCGTTGTTCTATATACACGATCGAGAATCACCAAAAGGGGAAACCAATCACGTGGAATGTACACTAGATGTTTAGATAGGGGGTCCTTGTAGCATTGAGGCGATACGAACCGTGCTGTCGTCGTGTATGGCGTTGCTGGTGAGCTGTGAATGCCATTACCGAGGATGCCGTGTATTTATACCCAATGCGGTAAAGCTATGCGGTCGTGGTATCACGTGACTTGCACGTGACTCCACAGTGCTACACCACTACACCACTACACCACTGTAAGATCCAAAGCCCACAGGCTTTACTGGAGGCCAACACTGCAAGTTGCACAGCACCGCCAACCGCATCGGACTTGTCGCATTTACCGACACAGCACCCTGTCTTGCACACTGTCTCTTTCCTCTGGTCATTGTATGCCACGGTGGGGGGAGAAATAGGGGCATGAACCCGTGGAATTGCGCTTGCCATAAACGAAATCGGGCCTGCCGAAGCGAAAAAGAGGAAACAAAAACGAAAAAAATAACGAAAAAAGCAACGAAAAAAGACGAAAAACGCGACTGGCACACACCCGCAGAAAGTGAATCACAGAAAACGCCCTAAGAGATCTTTCATAGCACATTTTGCAGGCCCAGACAGCGAAACACCAATCGAAGCTTCCCTCGTGTGTCTTTACACAATGACAACGCCATGCACCTGGTCGTAGATCCATGGTAAACACTCTGCCATGACGTTTCTGCCCATTGGCGAATACAGCGTCCTCAAAGCAGCAGACCGTCCCTTCCCATCCCAGGCACTACGCAACACCGCAATTATTCCCCGTGCGCTGCAATTTTGGCGCAGTTGTCGCCTTTTTCGTTGTTTCTGGCCGTGTTGCGCGTGCGGTTTGTGCCTTTTTCGGCATCTTTCCACGGCCCCGTCGCGCGCACCGCACACACACACACCCGGACACCACGAAGACCCGTTTCACGACAATTTGCGCTACGGTTAACGACCTCACAGGTCAACAAACAGCGTTCCTACAACGGCGGCTTGAGGACAAGAACTAGACGACAGATTCGTGGAGGATGTCTGATAATCCATTCGACACCGTCGAGCTTCAGAAGAGAAGCGTCTCGCCTCATCATGACAATTCCCCTTCGTATGAGTTCTGTACGAAGAGCATAGAGGAAACCGTGGCACAGTTGAGGACGGATCCAGTGAATGGGCTGTGCTCATCGCAGGATGTTACACAGCGTAGAGGGTTGCACGGGATGAACGAGCTGAGTGCTGAGGAGGAGGAGAGTCTGCTGTGGAAATTCCTCGAGACGTTCTACCAGGACCCGCTGATTCTGCTGCTCATCGGTTCAGCAGTGATCAGCTTCCTCATGGGCAATATTGACGACTCCGTCTCCATCACGCTGGCCATCTTCATTGTTGTCTCTGTGGGCTTTGTCCAGGAGTACAGGTCCGAGCAGTCGTTACAGGCGTTGAACAAGCTGGTGCCTGCGGAGGCCCACCTCATCAGAAACGGCTCCACGCAGAACATCCTGGCGTCGCAGCTGGTGCCAGGCGATTTGGTTCACTTCTCCGTGGGAGACCGCATCCCTGCTGATATCAGATTGGTGGAAGCGGTCCACCTGACTGTTGACGAGTCGAACCTGACTGGTGAGACTGAGCCCGTGCACAAGTTGACAGAGGCGGTTGAGCCTCAAGGGCTGGGCATCCCGTTGAATGAGCGTCACTGCATCGCGTATATGGGCACTTTGGTTCGTGATGGCCACGGAACAGGGTTGGTGGTTGCCACGGGCCATGACACGGCCTTTGGTGCTGTCTTTGAGATGATGAGTGACATTGAGAAGCCAAAGACTCCACTGCAGAACTCCATGGATAAGCTGGGTAAGGACTTGTCCGTTGTGAGTTTCGCCGTGATTGGATTCATCTGTATCATCGGCGTCTTCCAAGGACGCTCGTGGTTAGAAATGTTCCAAGTCTCTGTATCGTTAGCAGTCGCTGCCATTCCAGAAGGCTTGCCCATCATCGTCACGGTCACGTTGGCCCTGGGTGTGCTTAGAATGGCCCGTCAAAAGGCAATCGTTAGAAGACTTCCAAGCGTGGAGACTCTGGGCTCGGTCAACGTGATCTGTAGTGATAAAACAGGTACTTTGACCCAAAACCATATGACTGTTAAGCACCTGTGGACCACTGATATGAACACTGAAGTATTGGACATCTCCAAGCATACGCATTCCACCCTGACGCAATACCTGACTGACGATGTTAAACAGACCTTGGAGGCTGCTAGCATCTGTAACAATGCCAAATATTCACAAGAAGGTGCTAAATTTATCGGCAATCCAACCGATATTGCCCTGTTGGAAGTCTTGCCAGAGTTCAAGATGGAGGATATGAGATCATCAAGGTCGAGAACTAAGGAAGTTCCATTCTCATCGACCAAAAAGTACATGGCTGTTACTGTCCACTTGGGTGATAAATCCAAGTCTTCAACCTATGTGAAGGGTGCTGTGGAGAAAGTTTTGGCAAGATCAACAAGCTATTTGACCCGTGATGGTAAAACCGAGACGCTTAATGAATCGACTAGCAAGAAGATCTTAACTGCTGCAGACAAGATGGCCTCCCATGGTCTTCGTGTTCTCGCGTTTGGATATAACAACAAGGATTTCGACGATGAACCTTCTGGTCTCACCTTTGTCGGATTGATTGGTATGAAGGATCCACCAAGACCAACCGTTAAAGGGGCAATTGCCAAGTTAATGAAAGGTGGTGTCCATGTCATTATGATCACCGGTGATGCTGAGGCGACTGCTGTTGAAATTGCCAGAGAAATCGGTATGCCAATTACAGACGTCAGTAGAAACGTCATCAGTGGTGATAAGCTTGATGAGATGGATGAAGCAAGCTTGGCAGAGGTCATCTCATCTGTCTGTGTGTTTGCTAGAACAACACCAGAACACAAGGTTCAGATCGTTCGTGCTTTGCAAAGACGTGGTGATGTTGTTGCTATGACTGGTGATGGTGTCAACGATGCACCTGCCTTAAAACTGGCTGATATCGGTATTGCCATGGGTAAAATGGGTACAGACGTTGCCAAGGAAGCTGCTGATATGGTTTTAACTGATGATGACTTCTCTACTATTCTTAGTGCTATTGAAGAAGGAAAGGGTATCTTCAACAACATTCAAAACTTCCTAACGTTCCAATTGTCCACCTCTGTCGCTGCTCTTTCCTTGATCGCGTTTGCCACGTTCTTGAAGTTACCGAATCCTCTAAATGCCATGCAGATTCTTTGGATTAACATCTTGATGGATGGTCCTCCTGCTCAATCGCTCGGTGTTGAACCTGTTGACAGCGAAGTGATGAACAAGCCACCTAGACAAAGAGGTGCAAAGATTCTCACCGAGGCTGTCTTGAGAAGATTGTTAATGAATGCTCTGTTTGTCATTGCTGGAACCATTTTCGTTTACGTCAGAGAGATGGAGGACAACCAAATCACACATAGAGACACCACCATGACGTTTACATGTTTTGTTCTCTTTGATATGTTCAACGCTTTGAGTTGCCGTCATGCAACCAAATCTGTGTTTGAGATTGGATTCAGCAACCAGATGTTCAACTTTGCCGTCTTGGGGTCTCTCGCTGGACAGCTGTGTGCCATATACGTTCCATTCTTCCAAAGCATCTTCCAGACTGAGGCTTTATCACTAGGGGACCTGGTATTCTTAAGCGTTGTTTCAAGTTCTGTCTTCATCTTTGACGAATGCAGAAAATACTTCACAAAGCAACAACAACGTACTACTTTCAACTCCATCGTATAATAAGTCACATAGATAAAGTGGAGAGGACGAAAGGCCGTCAAACATGGAAACATGAAAGATACAACTATTACTACTATTATTATATATTAATGGGAACACTATTTCTCGCATGTTGGGCTTGGTTGCCAAAGCACAATGGCTCCTTGATGCATTGGCTTTGGCTGAAAAGAATAATACGATATGTCTTAACTACTGGCGTAGACTCATTAGTTTGCTTCATATGGTTTCAGAGGCTGCCTTCTTGAGCCTGTTCATAATCGCCAATCCTTGATCTGTTTCATCAACAGCTTCAACGAAAATATAATCGACTCGTCTTTCATCCATATCCCTGAGACACTTGAAGAGGTTACGGGAGACCTCTTCTTTGCTCGAGCCCATAGATTCAACAATCCCCGGGAATTGTGATCCTGTGAAGCTCTGTGTAGTAAGAAGTGCAATCTTATCACGTGACAGGTCATGTGACGCAATGTAATTCAACATGGCTTCCTCTTTCTCAACCAAGATAACTCTTGCAGTTGGTGAATAGTGCTTGTACTTCATCCCTGGGGTCTTCACGGGTTCGTTAGCATCAGCCACCCTCTTGGCGACTCTAACATCCTTCCAGGCATCGCCTCCGACTGATTTGATCTGCTCTAAACTGACACCTCCAGGTCTCAACAGCATAGGTGGGTTGCTGATTCCATCAACCACTGTGGACTCCACGCCAACCCTGGCAGACCCTCCATCGAGTATCAAGGGTATTTTACCATTCAAGTCATGATACACGTGTTCTGCCAAAGTAGGAGAAGGTCTTGTGGATGCATTAGCTGAAGGAGCTGCGATGGGGACGTTTGACAAATGAATCAAGGCCCGTGCAACTGGATGCGAAGGCAGTCTCACAGCAACGGTATCTTGTCCTGCGGTTGTCAATTTGGAGAGCTTTGAATCTGTAGTAATCGGCAGCAGAATGGTAAGAGGCCCGGGCCAAAAGCTCTCCACCAGGGGTTCGTATATCTTTGGAAGGTCTATGCCAAAGAACTGCTTAACCTGAGAGACCGAGGATATGTGGGAGATCAACGGGTTATCTGCTGGCCGGTTCTTCGCCCGGTATATGTTCCTAACAGAATCATCATCAAACGCATTGCCTCCTAGCCCATATACCGTCTCTGTGGGGAAGGCAACAACCTCAGAAGAGGAGGAGATGATGGTTGCGGCCCTCTTTAGTGAGGTCTCGGTCTGTGGGTCTGAGATCGACAGCGAGTCGCCTGTGAAAGCTATCGACGCTGGATCAACCTTCAGAATCTCTGTGTGATACGCTGCCTTTGACATATTTCTGCTGATGGGGGAGATTTGTCGCCGTAGCTGTGATATTGCGGGCTTCAGCATGTAAGATGAGTGTCACCTACTGGCAGTTCAACGATGAGCTTTTGCTTCCGTACA
>NW_017963664.1:334531-335682 GCF_001661405.1 Williopsis jadinii
AAAAACTGTCGCGAACTCGAAGCTGTCAGCAGTGGTTTACGGGTTATTTACAATGAAATATTCATTATAAAGCAATAACTGTGGGATGTCATAGGATTTCAGTCTGTGTGGTGATACTGGCATTGTGCACGTTGTGCCCTGTTTACTGCCGGCTGTTTTCCGAAGTCAATGGCGTGCCTGCCCGTCTAGTTGATGAGGTAAGCAGCAGGACCGTGGTGCTAAGAATATGTGGTGTCCGGGTGAAATATGACACATTCTTAACGGAAGACTCCATTGAAAGCACTTCATTCTGAGAATTTACTCGTGTACATTGAGGCAATATCTATTAAATCAATGGTTAAAACTAGGTGGAATAGGTGGTCTTACCAGACTACGAAAAGTTTGTGGTGTAGTGTTAAAGACGCGTATAAATTGGTGACATTTCCTTAAAAGAACATGATCTCAACGTTAGCGTGTCAGAAATTATGACATAAAACAGTGTCGACCATTATTTCAATATTTAATTACTTGACCGACTGAGTTATTAGTAATAAATAACAAATTAGCGTGTATATCTCGCAGATATACATTAATAATATGTAAAAACAGAAGATAATGGCTAATATGCTAATCAGGACTCTACATATCGTACAAGATTACATATTGGCAACCAGATACCTGTTGGTGTTGTGACATGACTACTAAACAGTTAGCTTGTGCTGAAATTTATGGCTTCTCAGTGTGAAATAGATCAAAGCGACAAGGTATATGGCCGGAAGGGTATTGAAAGTGCGACGTCATCAGCAAGGTCCTTTGCCAATGCTGTTCTCTGTATAGATGAGCTAGCAATGCATTTATGGTTGGAGAGTATTCAACATCCTCTAGCATAAAGTTATTACGACTGTATACACGACATTTACCCGTCAAGTGTTTAATAATGGATAAATAATATTCAAAGGGATATATATAAGATTAAAGATAAGTTAAAAGTGGTTAGACATATTGCCACCACAAGGCTGTGATCAGCTGTGATAAGACAGTTTGATCTTGCGCCAACGAAATAGAAAAGCTCCGGTAGACAGTGCTTTAGGCGAGAAGCAAGGAATATCAATTTCCCATACTTCCTCCTGAGAATGGTGTAAATGATCGATTTCTAGAACGTAAGAATCGAA
>NW_017963664.1:338185-401378 GCF_001661405.1 Williopsis jadinii
ACTAAAGAACCTGCGTCGTGGTTACAACCTGGACTGTAGTCATAGGACTTTTCGTAAACTTGAGACCATGCAGCACAGGCTTCCGTTGCACCTTCGACCGGTATTGTTGCCTCCTTATCGTCCCCCAGTGTCATGACACCTGCAGTACACCAGTCGTATTGAATGTCAATTTTTGGCCTGATGCGACAATTTTCGTCAGGCACCAAATTGAGTGCAATGGTAAAGCTCCAGTCAGATGGATCAGAAATATAACGCTCACCTGAATTTCTAGAGAATATAACACCTCCGTCAACAAGAAGTTTCAATTCTGTGAGGTACTTGATATCCATGAGAGTCTCTTTAGCTTTGAAGTTCACTGTGACATCATACGTGTCGCCACCAGTCCAGACAACTTCAGAGATTGAGATATCAGCAAGTGGTAGTCTGACGTTCTTAGAGTGAAAGGTGAAGTCCAAGTCAGGACATTCTTCTATAACCTCAGAACAGGTCTGACTAGTGAGTGCGTCAGTACCCAATGACAAGCCGATGATATTTGCAGCAATGAGAAGCGAATTGTAAAACTTCATCTGAAGATAAAAGTAGTTGGCCTTTTGATACTTGCAAATGAGAAATGGAGAGATCAAACGAATCGAATTGAATGAACACGAATCCTTTTATACTAAGAGTATATTGAAAGTGGATGTTCGTAAATGTATTCAATGTTCATCTTCAAATGCTCTAAGCGGTTGTGGTAACGCTACCCAGTGTTATGCAAAGCAGAAGCTGGCCACCTCAGAACTACATGAATGCAGGCGAATCTTTAACTCTCTTTTCCTGTTGACCTTACTGCCATGTTTCCATAGCGAGTTAATAAGCCGTTTCTCTTCTTTTGTGTTGAACATTTATCTCTTTTGGATCACTTCAAAACATGGACACATTGCAGGCGTATTTACATGTATTCACATGGCTAAAGTTAAAATTAGTGCTTAGCAAGAAAAGGACATCGACAAAATCACGCCTGAGGCATTTTACTTCTTTCCTGAGGTGGTCTAAACAGAATAATTGTACATATCAATTACTGGTTAATCGAAAGGTTAGAGCATTCCAAGCTACTCGACATTTTAATTATATTCCCAGTGTACGTATGTTTCTCCCAAGACAGACCCGTAATCTCTTTCTATGCATGCACAGACTCGGTTATGCACTGCGAAGAAATAAAGTTAAGGCGGTAACAATATCTGCTTAAGCGATCTAGATAGACGCATGCACGTTCCCGATCACCAGCGTTAGCACACATTGACGAGTGCGCTCTAACTATTTGGAAAACGAGCTTTGGGGAAAGGAAATGCGCTTCTTAAACTTTGAGTCTTGCACGACATAAATCTAATTATGCGAAACTTTAAATGAAACAACAGAGTTCCCTTTATGCATCTTTGGTGCACCTCTAACTTCGAAAATGCAAAGTGCTAACTTCCGAACAATGGACGAGAACCGAGCGCCATGTGTAATGGGAAGTGCTAAAAAAGACAACTCAAACCTATCAGATGTGATACATTGGTCAACTTCTTTCATTACTGAAGATATATTCTATGCTAATTATTACAACGGTACGGCGAGTATGACTCCCTGCTTATGAGCCAGGTGCTAGCTCCAATAAGCCCTTTTTAAGCTTGAAGCATTGTGATTTTGATGGCGTCACGGGATCATTCCATTGATAACTTCTTTACTTACTGCAAAGATATTCTATACATGACCAAAAGTTCTTTTTTTACTTTTCTGTGCGTTGGAAGTGTGAGAAATTAGTTAGCCTTGACGAACTTGAGCATTCCAGTAAGTTATCGTTACAAGACAGATATATGCATGCATATCAAAAGCTCGGATGCCCAAGACATTACATAAACAAGATTACTATTACATGGTTGGCATAAAGTTAATAGGCAAGAATAAACATATCTTTTTCTTGTCATTAAGAAATACTAACTTTCCATGCGCTAAACATCGCACAGCTACGTCCGAATGTGTAAGGTCCGACCCGTTCAGTAAATCAAGAGGGACAGAAAAAATAGTAAATATCACAAATTCTCTGGCGCCAGGTAACAGAATTAACGTAATATTTAAGTAAACTGCATATCTGTTGGTTTTCACAGGATCAGAATAAGCCTAGAATTAATTCTTACTCAGTACCAGTTTAATAGCTATGTCTATGTGTACCACATGATGCTTATTACCCACTTGAGCGATTCCAAGGCCCAATATCTTTAAGTTCGCTTAAATTTGTCTCGTGCTGCTTGAATTCAGTTAACTCTTTCATCAGATTAACCAAGCACCAATAGTGAATTTCCAAAGTCGACGTACATAACAATATATTCTTATTACCTACCTTTACAATGTATTTATGGTGGTCACTGAATGACAAAGTGCCAGAAATATTATAATCAAGGCTGTCTGAGGTCTCGTAAAACCAACAACTCGGGGCCTTTCTAACAATTGTATCGCAGAAACTACAACCAAAGAAAGAACCGCGAAGAAAAATAGAAAAGGCTAAATTTAGACAGGAAAGCAATGCTTGAAAGACCTGGAACACAGCTCTATTGCTTTTGATAAATTTGTTTTGTACGCAAGATCTTGAACCAAATCGCCTGTTATATCGGCGCTTCGAACGGCAAACTTGACGGCTGAATGTTCAATCCATACATGAGCCTACCTTGATTAATAATCGCAAAAGTTTCTCTATTTGGGTACTGCCTGAATGTCTGACATTGTTCATCAATAAAAATAGTTGAACAAATTAGACACATGTAAGATTCTAGCTTCCTAACAGCACAGATCCACTAAACTGAAGCAATGTATTACTAAAAAGGAGTCAGTCCAAATATATTCACACACTTACATAGCTTTGACTTTAAAATATGCGTTCTCTTGACTCTTGAGTGCTATTGTCTTGAGATCTGTTAGTCCTGTCATCCCTATTTTGGTATGTAATTTCCCTTAATACTGTACATTAACAAGACGTGAGATTCTGCAGTCTGACGCTCGACTCATATTATTTTGACTATAGCCTGCATTTCTGTAAGATAAGAACCTAAAAGCCTTTGACAAACTTCGGGAATGTGTATTTTAATGGTAACGTACAAATTGTATGTGTTCATATAGCATTGAATACTAAGTATAGCTTATGCGTAGGACGAATAACGTAACATTATTGTAGCGAATGCGTATCAAGATTTGATCGCGCAGTTCAAAGCGCGCATGCGTGAACTCACCTTTCCATGCCAATGCGTACGTGGCCGGGACAACCATGACAAAGAGCTGTCTAAATAATTTACGATACAATGTCAACAGAGACTGTTGGAAACCTTACTCCAGCCTCATGGAGATATTGAACAGTTATACGCGAGGACATCTGTGGACACAAGGGAAACCCAAAAGGGGAAGTGCATCAAGACAAAGGCGTCTAAACATCAGCTGTTCAACTCCATAAAGTCCACAACAGGTCTGAGCGTTAACCAAGCATTCCCGATTTTCTCGGATGTAGGCGAGGGAGACCGTAACGTTCTTGTTTTCCCAATTTTAGAATTTACAGAATTCTTGGGTATGGGTTTTGAAAAAGTTAGAACTTCTGAAGTGATTATGCTCCACGAATTTTGTTGAATTTCAACAACGCCTTACAATTCACGATGTCCAATCAAAGAACGTTGGTTGTCATTCAATTATATGTATCGATAAAAGTTATTTCAATTTAAAATTCTTTGTGAAGAGTGTCATTGGTGTTTAGGAATGTTCAATAAACATGCCCAATTTACTTCTTTGTAGCAGCAGCACCGTCCTTAGCACCCTCGCTGGCACCGCTGACAGAAGCAGAGACATACTCAACAGCATCGTTGACCGCCTTCTTTGCAGAGTCCAAATACTCGGAGGCGGTTTGCTCCAAACTCTTACCAGAGCCCTCGGCAGCACTTGCACCCTTTTCAGCACCGGAGGACACAGAGTCACCGAGCTGTTGACTGGTGGACTTGGTGTTATCTGGTTGTAAAGTACGGGCTGCCTTGTCCAAACCGTCAGTCACCCCCTCCTTTGCTTGCTGAGCGTACGATTTTTGGGAATCTGGGGTAATACCCTCTGCAATTTTGTCGGAAAAGTCTTTTCTACCTGCGTCAGCCATTGTGTATTGTGAGATTTGTTTTTAGTTATGATAGTATATAAGAAGAAGAACCAATTGATGAAATAGCGCACGGTCTGTTTCTTATATACTTGAGGAATAGACAAGAGGACATAGCAACCTTGGATGTTTAAGGGGGTGATTTTCAGTGCTCAGGTTTGAAGACCTTTGCTAATTTAAGACGAGTTGCTTGCTCCGTCGATTTTGACAAAGAGCAATTTTGCGGCAGAAACAGCAATTCAATCTCTTGTAATACATACTTGTAGTGATTGAGCTCCCAACTTGGCGAATACGTCATAATGCACGGCGTGTATAAGCAATGATAGTTTGGTGTTAAACGGTCTATGAATACCCGGTACTATGAGTAATTGTTCACGATTGGATTCAACTACTAAACCCTCACACCCTCAATAGATGCGGTCTTGCGGCGAACCGTATTCTACACAACATCCATATAGATCCCTAACGTTAATGACTCGGGAACATATGCAAGTTACGGATCTATCTCATCTCGTCTTACAGCGATGATCTCTTGAAAGATGCTCTTTTTGAGATCAACGAGTTAATGCCCCAAAAATGTCGTCATCGACATAAAGATCATTAGTTGTGACGACGCTGAGGAGGATAAAGGCCGATCGATTCGGATAAATTGTATTGTTTCGTATTGCAGTCTGTTGTATAATGTCTATTGTCTACTTTGTGATGTCATGTGCAAAGATGATAACTTACATAGATTTTTGTCAGTTGCCCTTTGTTCTCTACTCTTGCTATTGCGATTAGTTAGCAAAGTATGGCGAGCAAAGGTTTTCGCAGTTTGCGCAAAACATACGTTGCATAAAACCTCAAATTGGCATGAGTTTACGCCAATTGCGCAAAAATATGCACAGTGACAGAAAATGTGTCCTGTGACACGAAAACCTTCAAAGACAAAACACAATTACGAACAATTATGTCCGAATTGGGAAATGTATTGCGTCAAGGTTTCAGGGGGATTGAAAAACAGCGCAGAACAGGATGAGAACAATTGAACGAGATGGTTGGTGTTAAGGTAGTACTGATATTGGATTGTTCTTTAGGAATTACAGAACCAAAAGACAGCGAGGGAAGCAAATATCATATTGGATCACACGATGCCACTTCCAATAGATATTGACCAAGAGCGTGATTCTCGCAACAGGAGAGAGCTTGAAGAAGCGGGTCATGTCTACAATGATTCTGTCAATGCCACAACCTCAGCGTTCGATGAAGACGAAGACTTCGATGACGACTTCTATAGCAGTATAAATACGAGGATCCCCCTCATAACTGCAACCGCCTCTGGAAGGTCAAGGCTCGATGTTGGGCGCCAGTACAACCGATACATCAGAAGAAGCAATGTCAGACGGTTCTACACAAACAGTAATTCAAGCTCCCAACACTTTGGCCAAGACAGTGCAAACGATGACAATACAAACCTTGATAATACTTCCGAATTGCAAGATGAAGACCATTACACCGGGCTGATTGTACCGGACGCGGAATCAAGACCAGAAACAGGGTTCAACCTACCGTCTTCTTATCTGAGAAGATACGCCCTATCGCAGAGGAGTGCAACAAATGCTGCCTTATCTTCATCATCTACTGCTGCTTCTTTAACATCAAACCCTACTAGCAATAGAAGCAACGATGTGTATCAAGTTTCACCTGGTCGCACTTCTCTGCTCTCTGCATTAAACGCTGCGTCGTCAGAAGCTGTGTCGATGGATCTGTTGACCAACTCTGAATCGTCAATATTTAACCACTCTGAAACTGGATGTGGCACCTCTAAGAATCGTTCATACCTCCAGAGTATACCTCTATGCAAGACGTTGGATACTTTTCTATACCGAAGACGGGCAGCAGCAGTTAAATATGATAAGCAGAGGGTATGGAGAAGCTCAAATACGAAGAAGAGAAGCTTCAGGGCCGTTATTGGCGAAAAGGAACATGATCCATATGAGGAGTTCATGTTTGATGAGATTAGAATGTCACCAAATTCGTTTCTGAAAGCTGGTATTTGTTTTACTTGTGTCAACGAGGATATCTCTGTTGGAATAATCCACGTTGATCCGGTAAAATGCCAGGTTTCTGGGTTCTTGGAGTTTAAAGAGACACAATCTCTGAAGAAATGGATCAAATATTACGGTTCCTCAGCTATGAGGAGTAAACGTTTGGACTCTTCAACGACTGTTTTGGCGTTCACTGCAAACGTTGTTGATTTTGAGAGGTTTGACCTCAGATTCAAGTCACGTTCGTTCGATGCACTTATGGGGACGTATACACAAGAGTCCAGTGGGAATTACTATATCCCAAGAAAGGACGATTATTCTGTGATGTACTCCAACTTCATCAATCGACAGTTGTATAAATGGAGAATGTTGAAACCGTTCAAAGGGTTATCAGTGGAGCAGCACAAGGGGATAATGACTTGTACGAAATGCATTGCTAAGCTGCAATCGAGATATCAGCTCATGCACGTGTTTTTGGAGGGCGGTGATCATACAGAACTGTTGATGAGCTTGGATAAAAGATGCGGGACCTTGGAGGCTGTATCCGCTGGTGATTCTGATGCTATGAGCATGAGACGGTCGGCCATGGGGATCGTTCCAACATTGGATAGGGTAATGAGGTTCATACCAAACACCGCGAGATATGTGTCACCTAGTATCTCTATGAAATGAAGTACCAACCAGGTGATGGAAGTATATATACATATTACATATAACACAACTGTAAGATGGCCCCTCAAAAGCAGGAAGGAAGACAAAGGGAAAGCGAGAGGGGCATCTGTGGGAAGACAATGAATACAATGGACTGGGATATATGATCAGAACACTCAGTAGATTCATAACTATTTACATGAGGCGAAGCTTCCTCACCAGCCGCCATTCTCTTTTCTTCTATGTGCTAGCCATTCCTTCTTACACTCTCTATACGCCTTGAAGTATTCATAACACATCTCCCTGTCATAGTTGTTCGACTCCAAACATTTGATACTCATGTTCGCACTTTCTTGACATGGGTCGTAGTATCTGGAGGGCCCCTTGGCGGCAAACTTGGCCTTGTGGAAGTTGGAAGTTGGGTTATCAGGGTAATATTTGAACTCATCAACAGATCCCTTGGTGAAATCAACTTTGTCCTTGTCCTGTGTTACATCCGGCGCTGAGACCTTGAAGTCAGCATCACATTTTCTATCTTCGGTCTTCTCTGACATGTTGATATCGTTGGTTCGTGATCGAGGTGGCGTTTGGACAGGACGTGGGTGGGGGGTTCGATTTAAGGTGCACTAATGTCTCGTTTCCCGGAGACGCTTTTTCGAGACATTTTTTCCCACATTTTAGCGCTTTTCTGATTTTCTTTTGAAAGTGTGCTTGTTGCCCCGGTGATTGTGGAATTAAAGAGCAAAAAAAAAACTTTCAGCGATGAGCTTCCATAAAGAGACAGGAACGTATGAGGACTTGAGGGTTTGAAGAAGAATGGATACAGGCAAATGTTCAAGGTGTAAAGACAACGAAGCCACAGTTCTTTCCAGGAGGGAACTGTTCTGTCAAGACTGCTTTATAAGGTTTATCTGCGGTAAGCAGAGGAAGCACATGGGCAGTGATAGGTATAAAGTCAAGTTTAGTGACGATGTCAAGAGGGAGAAAGTTATATTACCTATGTCGTACGGTAAAAGCTCATTAGTGTTGCTCGATATATTAATATCGATGTTTGAAGAGCAGACGAAGAATCCTAGGGCCAAAATTGGCTTTGAGGTTGATGTTGTACACATTAACGATTCTAAAGTGATTAGTTATCAAAACGAGGTAGGGTCAGTCTTGAGAAAGTTGAAGAACCACTACGCTCTTGAAAAGTATCCGATCACTTTTACTGATGTGGGCATTGAAAGCATCCTTAATACGGGAGATGTATCTAGCTTGACTCTTCACAAGGACTTCACATCGACCTCAACAAGAGGCAGTTCTTCAGTCACCATGGATGATATCTTCGAAGGATGCCCAAATAGAGCTTCAAAGAAGGATATTCTAGATGTTATTGTTAAGCAGCTAATTGAGAGATATGCCGTGGCAAAAGGTGCGACTTCCATCTTGTGGGCGCATAGCATGACCTCTTTGGCCGATGAAGTCATAGCATTGACAGTTAAAGGACGTGGCTCGGAGATTTTCAAACAACTCACAGATGGCGTGGTTCCCTTTGGAGAATCAGAGATTGATGTTGTACATCCATTAAGGGACTGCTCACTAGGTGAAATTGAGAAGTTTGTCCAAATGAAAGGTTTAGAGGAGTTCTTACTAGTGCCATCAGATTCACCGGAAAGAATGATGAATAAACAAAAAACCATAAACGAGGTTGTGGAAAATTACTTCAAAACTGTTGATAGCTCAGATGATAATATTGTGTCAACCGTGGTGAAGACCGGTGCTAAGCTGGGAGAGCCTAGAAACTTTGATGGTAAAGTCTGTTCCATTTGTAATGGGAAGATATACAACGATCCAATGAATTGGCTAAAGAACATCACACATCATAGTAACCTACCACCGGAGACAGAGGTTGAGAAGGAGTCATTGAGAGAGTGGTTAGATATGAACACACAGACTGGGATAACTGACCAAGAATCTGCATCAACCAACGAAATTGACCTCTGTTATGGATGTGCCGTTACAGTGGGTGGATTCAAACAGGGTAAGATCGAATGGCCTGTAAGAAGAGATGCGAAACACGAGGTTGAGGCCATTTTAAGCGAGTTTATCATAGATGAGGAATAAATGTCTACTCTTATTTTGTGTCATATAACACCTGAACACCTAAAACCCAAACACCAACTAACCCGAACATCACAACTTTCTTGGATTGTCTCATCTTTGACATGAGTGTGTAAGCTATACAATGCTAGGATTAATGTATGTGATTAGAACCAACTGAAGCCATGTCTCGATTTATTCCTGAAGGCAAGAGTGATATGAAGGCACTGGAGCAGAGCGAAGCTCTGGCGTCTGCGAAATATGAATCGGAAGAGAAGGAAAAGGAAGCTGTCTCACTCTATGAACAGATGAGACGAAACCATATCATCAAGGAAAAGGAATTCCAAGAGAAGGTGAAACAGAGAAACCAACTCAACAAGATCGGCGAGAGGGAGCTCAGGTTTTACCAAGAGTTGGAGAAGAAGAAAGAGGAGAAAGAATTATCAAAGAAACGTGAGATTGAAGGAGAGCTCTCACGATTTGAAAGGTATGAATCAATGTGTATACAACACCAGCCAAGAAAAATCAAACATACTAACTCGCCAGCACAGCCTAAAGAAGTCCAAACTACAGGAAAGCAAATCTAACAGTGTTGCAAAGCTCAACCTTTCAAAGACCACCTCTATAAAGAAGAAAGTCACAGTGAAACCGAAGATAACAAAGACGAAGGAAAGCATTGCTCAAAATTCACCAAAAAAAGACTCAGAGCAACGAGGGGTGAACATCAAGCAAAGCAGAGCAAGTAGACTTGTAACAGGCTACTCATCATCCTCAGAAGAGGAGGATTAGAAATACAGTGGTGATGTGTGGATCATATGGCCAAAAATGTGTCTAAATATCCTAAATAGGAAATTACCGCATACGGCAACAACGTTCGTCGGTCGGGCAAAAAAAAAAGAAGCGAACTCTGGAACTTCCTTCATTGATACTCAAACGGTTTAACATTTACGAACTAATCAAACCATGTTGGGCCTTACTTCCCTTTCGCGCCCCTTCATCCAGTTCTCGAGCTCTGTGATAAGGCAAACGGTTCCAGCCGGAATCTTTGTTAGAACGATAATGAAGACTCACAAAGGTGCTGCAAAGAGATGGAGAAAAACTGCCAATGGCTTCAAGAGAGGCCAGGCTGCAAGAAACCATGGTAATACCGGCTGGAGCTCTGGTGTTCTGAAAGGTGATGGTTCTAAAGTGATGAGCACAAAGGAGCAGACCAAGAGACTCAAAAAATTGCTTCCATACCACTGAATGTGGGTCCGCAACATGTACATACATAACAACTACAACACGGTTCTTTTCATTATACATAATTACACCACTACAGATGTAGATTTCACCAAGGAGAGGTGTTGATATACCAATGATTTGTCCAGTTTATATCTTCTTCAACGAGGTTTCAGCGTTCTTCTCATCGTACTCGATATCGAGCCACTTGTTTGTAGCTGGATCTCTCTTAAGCTCGCCCGTAGGGTAGTAGTGGTAGTTGGTCTTGACGGAAATGGCAAATGGAACGTTATCAAATGACACCAGTTTCAGCTTGCAGTAAGTGTTGGTGCCGATGGTTCTAACAACTCTCACAAAGTCATCAACAGTTGGCGTTGCCACACCGTTGACGTGCGTGATGAAGTTTGTTGGATTGATACCATAACCAGCTGCTGGTGAACCTTTAGGTCTAGCTGTAACATAGACCTGTGATGGGAGATTCAGCATGGACTGACGAACTGCATGGTGTGGAGCTTGGACAACGACACCAGACCAAATGGCAATATGGTCTGTAGACTTGATCTCGGCTGTTGAAACCTCCAGATCCATCTCTCTCTTTCTTCTGACAATCTTGAACGTAAGAGTATCCTTGTCATAACATCTGTTGATATCATTTTGATCGAAAACTTGCTTGCCGTCGATAGATAAGACAACATCCAGATGTTCCAATTCCGGTTTGTGTTGATCCTCAGGGACTGCGGATCTAGAGACTGCCATGAATTGGAAGCGATCTCTTCCAGAGTCTTCAACCTTCTTGATCCACTCATCGGATACACCTAAAACTCTGGCTTGGTCCAGTGAAATGGCATAGAACTCAGAGTCGACAATCTTGATGACTGGAATATCAGAGGTGGTTTGTAGTTTTTCTATAATGTGCTTAACCTCTGTGACATCAATGCCCATTTTATAGATCGTATCGTGGCCTTCACGGCATTCACCCAAGAAGGATAGCCAAAACGCCCTAATGGTACCATCTTCATCGGCAATGACACCAGATCCACACTCATCACTCAAGTTTGTAGCCAAAGACACAGTTTCCATATTCGTACCTCTATAACGAGGAGAATAGGTGTTTCTAGGAACATTCACAGATGAAATATCAGAAACCTTTGTCTCTGTAGACACAACCCTGAAGTTTTGATTGAAGCCAATGAATGTGCACTTGTCACCCCTCTTCAGAGGAACATCGCTGAACTTTGGGGTTCTAACATCTCCAATGATCAAAGAAGGATCGTACTTAACAATGGCGTAGTTTTGAGTTGGATGTAGGAAGACAACAGTGCCTGGAATTACCAAAGATTCAGCCACTGTGATTTGTATATCGAGACAGTCATGTGGTACGTGAAGCCTGGAAACAAGAAGGTATCCCTTCTCAGAATCAATCACCACGCCAAATCCTCTCTTTCTCGATGACGGGAATGAGTCCACAGGGATATGGATATATGTTGTCACCACCATAAACGATCTACTCAACTTGGCACACCCGGGGTGGTCGACTGGGATGTCGACAAATTTGACACTCTTTGGCTGTGGAGGGATAGGTGGCAGAGGGTCTCCTAACTCTGTGAAGTCCCAAAGGCCCGTCTTGTCATTTCTAACAGCCAGTCGGAAACTCGAGCACCAATGACGGTCCACATAGATTGTTGCCATGGAGTTTGAGTGCAGATCTGAGATATGACGGAACGTGATTGGGATTCTTGATCTGTCAGGTATCTGCTTCATAACGTCTATGAACTGATCCAGGTCTTTGATATCGATGTCGTTCACCGTGTCAAGCATCCAGCCCACGGGCTCATTTCTGTTCAAGAAGAAAGAGCCTGTAGCGTTGTTGACAAAAACACCCTGGACAGGAATAGCATAGAGTCTCGCCATTTGATAACTCAGGTCGTTGAAACTAGCACCCGCAACTTCTAAGTATCTATCTGGGGTTATTGCGTGCAGGTCGCCAACTTTACATTTGACTGTAACATCAGTGCCACTTCTCTGTAAGCACAATTCGATCTCCTCGCCCACGGAGGAGTCCAAGATGTCATCAACGGTAATGAAAGTGGAAATGTCCAGCCCGTTGATTGAGATCAAGGTGTCACCTTCTTCAATTAGTCCGTGTGCAGGGCCTCCAGGAAGCACCAATTCGGCACAGAGCAGGCCAATGCTCTTCGGGAACTTCTCTCTCGCTTTCCTCTCTGCTTCATCTGTCAATCCAAAACGACGACACTCATCGTATGGTTTCAACACCCACTGGACTTGAATAGTGCCTCGTGTGACTGGCTTGTCGTCCTGGATACATTTAAGAGCTCTGACGACTCTCCATAACGGCAAGAAGAAGTCAGTGGACGCCTCTGTAGACCCTCCAGCTTGCAAAGCCACCGCATAGCCATCTATATTAACCACTGGGGACCCACTGGACCCACCAGAAGCACTTGCCGCTGCTTGGATATACTCTGTGTTGAAATCATTATAGGTAAGATCACCATAGGCAGGCGCATCACGATCCAATCTCGATATGAATCCACTCAAGATTGACAGCTTCTCACCAGCATCATTACCAACAACCCTAATCTCACAGCCAACCTGTGCCAACTCAGGCCTCAGCTCCAAGGACTTGACATCCATATATTTGATATCTTTCGGGTCAAACTTCAAGAAGCCGAAATCGTGAACAGGGTCCCTGTATATCGGTATCACGTCGACTTCCTCATGGTTATCGAAGATGACGGATCCCACAAACGGACCAGTACCCACAACGTGTCTATTCGTCAAGATGATACCTCTTTCGCTGTCAACAACAAACCCTGTGGCTTCGCTGAGCACCGACGGGTCACAGTCAAAGTTCGAGGTCTGGGAAAAGTGCACCGCAACAACACACTTCACCACGTTGTCGATCGTGCGATGCCACTGCTGTCCTTGTTCGCCGTGAGCCTGGTACCGTGCTGTGGTCGTATGGCCATTCATAGCCTCGTCTATAAAGTCATCGTCATCCGCACTAACGTCCAGTGCCATGTTGTCAGAAGATGAGTCCAGAGCGATCTCCTCGCCCATCGAGAGGTCGCTGCTGATCCTCTGGACCTTGATCTTCTTTTCAGAGCTCACAGTCGTCCTCTTAACCGTCATCTGCCCACAGGATCCTTTTCTGTCTTCTCCTCTGCGTGCTGAGCAGGCTCGTTGTTAGGCTCGTTGTTGGGCTTTGTTTACGAAAATTTTCTAGCGAGAGCCAGGGAGAGAGATTTTTTCGTGCCTGCCCACAGCGTAGGTTCTGTAGGCGGGGCCTGTTCTGTAGGCGGGCCTAACCGTCTGCCTACACAGAGAGAACAACACGCCGTTGAATCGTTGATGTTTTATTCCATATTAACTAAGCGCTATTGAGTATGTGATTGAGCCATTCCTCTTGATCATGAAGTAGTTCTTCTGAGCTGAACTTGTAGTTGTGAAGCATGTTACCACCGATGTTGATGGAGCTGGTGTCATGCGCATCATGCTCCTTCTTTAAGCATTTGAACCATCGCAGATGGTCCACCAGGGGCCTTGTTATTTCGATGCTTTGCTTGACATCACTCAGCATGAGCCCTCCTTTTTGCAAGTTGAACATTGTCTTGATGGCGTTGGTCTTTGAGCCCACCACCGCAGCCAGCAGCTTGTTGTTAACAACGAGATAGCAGTTCAGTATGAGGCCACAGATCAGGATCCATTCGTTGGCAACTTTATAGCAGTACTTGTGATATGTTTCCAGTACGTTATTTGCCAGAGTGGAGTCCAATTGGAATTTATTGCACAGAACAACGATTTCTCTTGTTGTCAGTAGCAAGAGGTGTCTCTCCGTGTCAATGGACGTTCCGGCAACGTCCCTCAAAGACTCGGTAACCTTTGACGTTGTAGATGGCGAGCCTGGATCGCTCTGTAACAGCGAGGGCATTCTCTTTTCAAGGTTCTTCATGAATTTACTTTTATTCTTGGATCCTGGAGGACGGCCTTTTCCTCTTTTAACAGGCGATGGAGTCGTGGTTGGAGTCGGCGTGGGACTCTGATCCGCAAGTTGGGATGCTCGAAGCGAAGGTGACTGTAACATTGGTGTTGTAGCTGTATCCAAATCAACAATTCTGGCCTTTGAAGGAGTACTTATGGGCGTATTCGAAGAACTGCCCAGCCCGTCCAGTTTCGTCATGAAGGTCGTTACAAGTTCATTGATCAGTTTCGGAGGCAGGGGAACGTTTGAAACAGACGCAGGCGTCAGATTCAACCTACTTGACAGCTTTGTCACCGCAACGATCGCACACAGATGATGCCTTGCGAGTTCCTGCTGTTGTCTTAAGGGAATCTTCTGTCTCGAGGATGCATACAACCTTGATGTTAGTTGTTTCAACTCAGCCGGTATCGCGCCAGAAAGATCAGGTGCAACGTCCCTGATAGCACAGTCCAGCGTATTGTTCATCAGCGACGGTGGAATCAACAGAAATAAACCATGTATCTCTCAAAAGAACCCTGGGAATGGACATCTGTTTCTATAAAACCGTCGCATGCTAACGCTCTGCCTGTAGTTTATCCGTCTGCTGCCCGTAACAAAAACTGGCCTGGAGAGAAAAAAAGCTTCAGGGAAAAACAAAATCAACACTTCCCCCCTGAAAAGGAAATCAGAACAAGGTGAAGGCTTTGAAAAGAGGACAAACAAGATGCTTAGACAATTCACTCCCCGCCCATGTGTGCTGAGAAGCATTTCTCAGACGCAATTCAGGGCGATTTCCAAAGCTGCCGGCGAAGTTGTTCAGAAACAGGAAGAGCACGGAGAGTTGCCTAAGGAGCTCATCAGCGGAGCACCACTGGAGCTGATCACCGAGAGGGTTGTTAGAATCTTCAAGGATGCTAAGCCAGCTACCCAGAGCGGTAACTGGGGACAGCACTTCTGGAAGCTTGACTGGGACGTGCTTGGTAAGGGCAACCGTTGGGAGAACGATCTCATTGGTTACCAGTCGTCCGGTGATTACATGTAAGTATTGGCGGTGCCGTCACTTTGAAACATAAGACACAGCGTACTAACGGAGCACTCTTTACTCTTTGAAACAGGCAAGGAACCATCATGAAGTTTGATACAAAGGAGGCTGCCATCAAGTTTGCACAAGGCCAAGGCTGGAGTTTTATTGTTGAGGAGCCAAACGTGAGAAGATTCAAGCAAAAGGACTACTCCAGAAACTTCTACCATTCTAAGGGCAAGTTGAAACACGTCAGAACCAAATGATGTGAGATGTTATTCACCCCGACACATTTATTTATTCTTCCACTTATTTATTACACCGTTCTTTATATATATAACAGAAAACATTGTTTAAACCAGTCATTCCAATAGGACTTTATGCCAGTTCAAAGTAGGCGAGTACATGCTATTACACCGTACGGGCCACACAGGATGGAGTATCCTTTCAGTTTCAACGAGAGCGAAAAAAAAAACAAGTAAAACAATGCAAAACAAATCAAAACAAACAAGGCGATATACAACCCACAAGGAGAAACAACAGGGCGGTTAGGTCATTCGAAAGGTGTAAGCGAGGCGGTTTCCTTCAACTATCGATTTATTGTGTCGTGTTGCTACTCTGTGTGTCTGTGTGTGGAGTTGTTTTCGAAAGTTGACTGTTGCCTTTATCGCAATTGAGAGAGGAAGAGGAAGGCGTTTGAAGAACGAGGAAGCGGTTAGACTACAGCCGGAGAGTAAGAGCCAGCAATGTCCAGAAGACCGTATTTTGCACCCAACAGGTACAGAAAGTCACGAGGGGATTCCTATATCCCTTCAAGAGGCACACATCTTCCTTCACCAGAGAGATTACCAGTAGAGAGGAACCACCACACGGACAGGTCGTACGATAGAGATCGCTACTTCTCCCAGAGGGATAGAGGTGACGCGAAATATGCTTCATACAGTTCAAAGTTCAACCCTAGAGAGCAGACGTCGATGTCAAGAACCACGAGCAGTTCTTCAACGTCTGTTAAGTCTACTTCGTCTTCAGCGACGATTCACGATTCAGCTTCCTTGTCTACTGCAACCTCCAAAAACGCGGTGTTGCAATCACCACCGTTGTCCAAATGGGAGAGTGATACAAATTTCGATATTACCAAATGGAAAGATCAAAAGCATCTGTTGCACAATGGCCAACTGACAGACCCTAATGCCATATGTATGGCTGATAGACCCGCGATCCATGCAGTTTATGACCCCGAAGTTAAAAAGGACGAGTCAAAGGGCAAGACAATCGTGTATAAGTCGTATCCCAAAGATTCCGTACCCAAGACGAAGGATCCAAGGCAAAGGCACCATCAGAGCACTCCAAAGAGACACAAGAAAATTCCATACAAATCGCTACCAATTCCGAAGTTCTTGTACGATAAGAATTCTGTCGGGCCTGAACCTCCTTCAGAAATCGTCATCTCGGGATTGGGGAACCTATGGAATGAGACGTATTTGAGAAACCAGGTTTCTTCTTTCGGTAGAATTGAAGAATACGATAACATCATGGACTTGTCTACTGGTATGCTATTGGGTATAGTTAGGGTCAAATTTGGCGGATCCATTGATAAGGCTAGTAGGTGTGCTCAGAAAGCCACTGATGGGTTAAACAATATGACCTTTGAAGGAAAGAAGATACAAGCAGTATTACAAAGGGACTCACAAACCCTCGAAACTGTGAAGAAGAAAGAAATCACTAAAAGATTGGTGAAACAGAAGAAGCTGGAGATGAAGACAGCCCCTGCACCAACTGCACCAAAAGCTCAGTTGGATGCTATAGCTAGAAGAGATGCAAAGAGGGAATTAATAAAGAAACAAGTTGCTGAACAAAAGGCGCCACATGTGAAACAATCACAACAAGACACCAAGGAGGCTTTTGTTATTCCTAACGAAATTTCTAAATACGTCAAAGGCAGACCTTTTTTGTTCATTGATCGCAAAAGCACGTATGACAAGATAAGTAAGGATGACTTGAAGGACTATTTGAACAGATATGACTGGACCAGAATATTGGAAGAACCAATGGGCTTTTTTGTTGTTTATAACTCCCCAAATGAAGCTAGACGCTGTCTACGAGCAGAAAATGGCCAGCGTCTAAGGACAATCAAGTTGGATATTAACTTACTCTTGCCAGAAGATTACACCATAGAGGAATCAAAAGAGGAGGAAAGACCAGCGGATCCGGTTGAAGAGGCAACGTTGAATTTGACCAAAGAATTCGAAGTTGCATTGTTGAAGGATATCAGAACTAAGATCATTGCTCCAGCCGTATTGAAATGCTTAAACATCGATAACTATCCAAATCTTAAAGAGAAAATCGAACCAGTAATACCAACTCTACCTTTGCAATCCAAGACAATGTTGAAGGAGGAGTCTGAGGAGGCTAAGTCATATGTCAGCGAGGTTGCAGATGACGTTTTCTCCTTACAGAGGGTGTTCCCCAAATTACCATCCTTTAAGAAGAAGACAGATCATCCTTTCAAGAAGTTAACAAAGGCGAAGAGAACAAGAAAACTTGATACTCTACCACTCAGTTACAAATTAAATTTCGAAGATGACGAGGATACCGAAAGTGGAACATCTAGACCTGAAACTCCACAATTAGAGGAAGATGGCCAACCAAAGAGAAAGAAACCAAAGACGAAAGAGCCTATTTTGTACTCTTCATCAGAGGAAGAAGAAGAGGAGGAGGAAGGGGAAGGAGAATCAGCGAAGGATTCTGTTCCTACAACTCCTGAAGCCACTCAGGCATCTGTCAAGCCAAATGAACCGGTCGAAGAACTCAAAGACATTGAGATGGCAGATGTCGATACTTCTGCAACAGAAACTGATGAGGATTACTCAAAGGTTGATCCTTTACACCGTCCAACGGTTACAGACATTCCAATACCTGTCTATGATGAACCTTTACTCGATCATCTGAACTTAGAAGCTATCAAGAATGTCATCAAAGATGATGAGGATTTGAATCTTCTAAGGAGTGTGTTGGCAAGTGTCGAAGAAACTCCAATCAAGGGATCTGTTAAATATTGGGCATGGAAACAAAGACAGATTGAAATCTCAAATACAACTCTTAAGCTGGAACAATTGCCAGAAAGCCTTAGAAATAAGACGGGGGCTCAAAGGAGTGAAGGTTACTTCAAGATTCAGGATGAAATTAAAGCAGAGTACCTTCCTCACAGAAAAAGAGTCCATGACCCACTGGCAACCATTCAACATGAAAATGAAGAGAATGAATCCTCAAAGGTTCAAAGCTCTAGAGTCAATCGTGCCAATAACAGAAGATTTGCCTATGAGGTTAGTAACTTCAACACTGAGAATGAGATTTTGAAATTAAATCAACTGAACAAGAGAAAGAAACCCGTATCGTTCGCAAGATCAGCCATCCATAACTGGGGGCTATATGCTCTTGAACCAATTGCAGCTAAGGAAATGATTATTGAATACGTTGGTGAACGTATTCGACAACAAGTTGCCGAAGTGAGGGAAAGGGCATACTTAAAATCTGGTATTGGTTCTTCTTATTTGTTCAGAGTAGATACAGACACTGTGATCGATGCTACGAAGAAAGGTGGCATTGCAAGATTCATCAACCATTGTTGTGTCCCAAGCTGTACCGCTAAGATCATCAAAGTGGATGGACAGAAGCGTATTGTCATTTACGCCTTACGCGACATTGGTGCCAATGAGGAATTGACTTACGACTACAAATTTGAAAGGGATGAAAACGATAATGAGCGTGTTAGATGTCTATGTGGTGCACCAGGGTGCAAAGGATACTTGAACTAATTGTAATAATCCACATAAGGAAACATGTTTTGCTTGTAGTTTGTCTCCATTCAATGTTGATGCGTTACGCGTGTTGGGACGCGTACGTGTGCTGGTGAAAAAAAAAAAAAAGCCGTCAGACATAAAACTTCCACCTCTCATCAGCGAAATGGTTGAGATATAATACCGAGCAATAGCATCAAGACAGCGACAGACAGAGAATGTTGGTGAGGAACTATGCTCCACGTTTCTGTCGAAGTCTTTGTTCAAGATCATTCACAAGCTGTCAGGTGATACTACGAGATGAGCCACACCGGATCAGTGTTACAACTACACCACCTCCACCAGTTGTGTCTAATTTCAAGCTTACAGATCTCCCCAAGAGAAAGGCGTCCAAGGAACCGAAGGCCGAAGCACCTGTTTCTAAAGCAACTAATTCGATAAACCTGAATGGTAAAGCCATTGAATTACCTCCGATGATGTCTTACATCAGAGACGTCATTGACCAGTACCCCGGTTACATTGTGCTGACACAGGTTGGCTCATTCTATGAGTTGTATTTTGAGCAAGCTTCTGAGATTGCACCATTGTTGAGGTTAACACTGACCAGAAGAGAATTCAAAGACTATGCTATTCCAATGTCTGGCTTCCCACTAGGCCAGTTGCAGAAATACATCTCGATTCTCGTCCAAGATCTCCAAAGAGGCGTGGTCATTGTTGACCAGTTCAAGAAGGACACTGCTATTGATAACGACCCCCAGCAATTCGGAAGAAAGGTCTCCAGGATAATAACTCCAGGAACGCTTATAGACGAGCTCTTTCTGGACGAGCAGAGTAACAATTTCCTCCTTGCAATCAAGTTTCCTGAGAAGCTGTTCACGAGAGAACCCGACCCTGATGCCCATGTTGGGCTTTGTTGGACAGACCTCTCAGTAGGCACGCTTTATGTACAGGAGACAAGGCTGGATGATCTGGTATCCAGTGTGAACAGGTTGCACCCTGTTGAGATTCTTGTGGATGACGACGTACCACCGGAGCTCTTGAACACTAGCCAATGGCATAAAGAGTTTTCCCATTTCCAGCAATACCTTGTTAAGTATGTCAAGGCAAAACGCCATAAGACAATTGAGGAGTATTTCCACATGTTTGAGCATGGAAACTCAGCATTGAAAAGGTCATTCCAAGAATTCACAGCGAAGGAGATTGCATCTTTGAGATCAGTGCTCCAATACATTGAGAATCATCTACCAGATTCGCCTATCAGTTTGGAAATTCCGCAGAAACAGTACCCTCAGAATATTCTACATATCGATACAAGAACATCAGAAGCTCTTGAATTACATAGATCACTGAGGGAAAGATTTCTCAAAGGGTCGCTTTTCTCATCAATCAAACGAACTGTCACCCCAGGTGGTGCAAGATTGCTTGCACAATGGTTATCTGCGCCATCAAGAGACCTGAAAGAACTGAAGAAACGACAGAAGATCGTCCTTACTTTCGCAAAGAACTCACCATTTAGAGCTGATGTTATTCTTACACTGAGCCAGATTCATGATCTAAATAGAATCGTTCAACGTCTGTCATTCGGGCGAGGTTCTCCATTGGAGCTTGTGCAATTGGCACACTCCTTACAGCTCGTTGACGTCTTGAAGGAGAAGATTGAGGAGGAGATGGAGTCCAGTGCACAGGCTAAAAGATCTTTAACGCAATTACTGGATAACTACGTTTCGAAGTCACACCTTTCAGAGGAAATATTGAAAGATCTCGATGAAGAGGCCATACTTCTTGAGATGAAGGTACAAGAGGAGGAGCTGAAAAGGGAAATCAACCCAGCAGTGGTTGAGAAGAAAGGACGCAATCACGATACCAGAGTGGAACTTCAGTACATAGTACGAGAAGAAGCATCGCCTATTCTAATGAGATTACACAAGAAGCTCAGACAACTTGAAAGTGAAAAGATTGAATTGCAGCACTCTTTAAATACCAGGCTTGTAGATACCGGCAAGTTCAAAGAAGCATCTTTGAAAGTTACACTGGGCTCTGACTATTTGATTCATGTTAGGGGTGGAACAAAGAGCCCCTTCAACGAGATTGAATCTCTTTTGCCTAATGCACTAGAGACCTCTCGTGGGAAACTGACGCGATGGCTTGACATGAAGGAGTGGAGAGTGCTAGGGCAATCAATTGACAGCACTATCTTCCGAATCAAGGCAGAGGAGCAAAATGTCATCAAAGAATTGAGAAGAAAAGTGATCTCTAATTCCATGGCACTCCGTCAGATAGCGAGAACAATGGAGTATATTGATGTGCTGAGCTCTTTTGCTACGCTGACCGTTGAAAAGGATCTCGTGTGTCCAAAGCTGGACCAGTCTCTCGAACTCGATATCAGAAGAGGCAGACACCTTGTTGTGGAGGAAGGGTTGAAATTTGATCTTAAAAACTTCACTCCAAACAGCTGTTCACTTATTGATTCCAAGAGCAAATGGGTGATAACCGGACCTAACATGGGAGGAAAGTCAACGTTTCTGAGACAGAATGCCATTATTGTCATCATGGCCCAAATGGGCTGCTTCGTTCCCGCAGAGTCAGCCCGTATTGGCCTTGTAGACAAGATTTTCAGTAGAGTGGGATTTGGTGATGATTTGTATAACCAGATGAGTACGTTTATGGTTGAAATGGTTGAGACGAACTACATCTTACAAGGTGCCACCAAGAGATCACTGGCGATATTGGATGAGGTTGGAAGAGGTACCAGTGGGCGAGAAGGTGTTGCATTAGCATATGTGACTCTGTTTCATCTTTTGAAGGTCAATGGCTGTCGAGTGCTATTTGCTACACATTTTGGCAAAGAGATCGCTAGTCTTTTAAAGAGGGATGGTGTTTTCGATAACTTTGTTTTCAAGAAGACTGGTGTTGTTGAAGTCAACGGTGACGTGGTTATCAAGCACGACCTTCAAGATGGTATTACAGAGAAGTCTTACGCTATAAACGTTGCACAGTTAGCAGGATATTCTCCAGGTTTAGTCCAAAAGGCACACGATGTTCTTAACTACATGGAAAGCAATAGCATTCTATAGAACACACTCATTACTTTATAATAATACAAAACACGACGTAAGGAAATGTTACACTTGTCTATTGCTGGTTATTTTGGTATGGACCATTGTTATTCTGACCATTCTGCATCATCTGTTGCATCATTTGGAATTGTAACATTTGCTGGAATTGTTGGAACTGCTGCATCTGTTGAGGTGTCATTTGCTGGTTGGGCTGGTTCATTGGAGCCATTCCAAATGGAAGCTGTGTACCTGCGCCAATGAATGGAGGAAACATAGGCATCTGAGGAGCAGTAGGATGGACCATCGCTGGTGGAGGCTGGAAAGTAGATGGAGTGCCATAAGCAGTGACAACAGGCGGAGTTTGATACACCTGAGACTGCGTATTACCCTTCTCACGTTCAGATCTTGATTTATACCCCATATTAAACGCAGGTTTCTGAGGATGATAGCGTTGCTCCGACAGTGTTTGAGAGCCTCCTATCTGTGATGGGTTCCAGTTAGACTCTTTCTTCCTTTTAGAGTCCTGGACTTGGTCGCTCTGCGTTTCTTTGCTATTTTTCGTTCTCTTCTTCTTCTTAGCCTTCTTCGACTCCATCTCCTTCTCGTCATCAGAGAACTCTTGTTCCTCTTCCGGAAGCTCCTCGTCATTCCAGTTACTTGCATCAGTACCTCTAATGGCTTTAATGCTATCTGTATATTCGAACTGGGATTTTGGAACGACATAGTAAACAGGCTCCTTTTTCTTATCCTTAAACTGCAGAGCTTGAGCCTCGTTATTGAACTTCACCCTGTACATAGGCTTTGACACTGGCCCAAAGATCTCAAAGAGGTATCCCAATGGCGTGCGATCTTCGAAACACAGCACTGATCCTTCTCTAAGAAACCTAAATTCCCCAGACGTTTTACTTTTGATAATGATGCTCTTCTCGACAAACCCGACAATCTCACCAATCTGTTGAATTGGTTCATCAGAGTCTATGACGAAGCCCTCAGGAAGTTGTTCTGCTGGTTCATCAGTGATCTCATTCTTAGATTTGATTGGTTCGTCATTCTGTTCTTCTTCCTCAACATCACCAGCCTCAGCCGGCACTGTTTCGCCATTTTCATCATCACTACCCTCCTCCTCACTGGAGTCGTCTTCACTATTACTATCACTTTCATTGGAAGAGCCACCACTGCTATCAGTACCGTCTTGTCCTGACGGACCACCTTCAAGAGCACTGCCTTTAGTACCAGCCTGCTCTAGTAGTTGACCGAGGAAGTCATCGTCACCTGTTTGTTCTGTACTAGATTTATTGGAAGACACTTGTACTTCAGCAGTATCCTCAACAGCAGGATTTATATGCTCTACTACCAAATCATCTTTCGCACACTCTGTTTCTGTAACACATCCCGTTATGCTAGGCACTTCAGTATCTTCATCCTTCTGCTCAATAGGTTCTTGATGCTCATCGCAGACCACATCCACAGGCACATTGTTCTCTGAAGGTTCTCCCTCATTAATCTGTTCAGCTGACACACTTGTTACAGCATCACTGCCATCCATATTACCACTCATCTTCACTTTCACCCTTCTAAAGGACTCTACAGATCAGAGATGAAGAAGCTTCTTGCTATGTATTAATGGACTGAAAATTTACCACCGTAAAGTGGCCTTACCGAAAAGCTCATCGCCCCATTAGTTCGCCAAACCATATATGTAGCACGAAAACAATTGCTCATCACCACCTATTCGTCAAAGAACGATGGGAAACGTCTGAGTTCATCGCAATTCTGGATCTCACCTTTCCCACCGTAAATATCTGACTTTGTGTAAATGAATTCTTCGAAGTGATGTGATGAGTTGTTGAAAGGCTCGTGTTCATCCAATTTAACACCCAGCTCTTTCATTAGTTTGAGGTCATTTTCAAATAACAAATCAGGATCGATCTGATCACGTACAATCTTCATGGAAGGTCCATATTCATTTTCGTCCTCAGTGCTCATGGGAAATGTAATTTTTTGATCATGTGGTTTATCAACTGTTTCCTGCTGACCATCAAAAAGATCAACGAGACCAAAGCTACAGTGCGAAGAGTTGTACGGCTCTTGTTCATAACTCTGAGCATCACATAACCTTAACCTCTCATTAGAAGAGTTCATAGTGAACACTGAGGGTAGATGAGAGTAGGGATCCATTGCCCTATCCCAAGCTGGATGTGACTCGCTGACATGACACTGCCCCATTATATTTCCAGATATCTCGGATAGGATATTTTGTGAAGGCATATATTGCGAATAGCATAAAATATCTTTGTTGGGAAATCCTTTTGCCTTCAGTTCGGTATCCTTTACCATCATAGGCGTGATATCTTGTTTCTTTCCTGAATTTGTAGACTTTGGCCTTCTGCCTCCTCTCTTCTTATTCTGATTTGAATCACCAAGCACACTCTCCAGATTCATCTGATCATTTGCTTCCCTAAGAATCTCAAAAGTTTCATAGTCATCGGCTGGAAAGGACACTGACTGCATCCCAGAGTCATATGTCGCATCAGACTCTACAGGTTCTTTAACAGAACGTTGCAGTGTAGAAGAACCTGAATAATTGGAAGGTGATCGTCCCCGAATGATCAAAGGAGGTGTTTCTCTATATGTTAAAACAACGAAGTCCTTATCATTGAGAAACCCAACAAGCTCAAAAACCAACTTGAATCGTTTTGAGCTCAATGAAGGCTTTTTATAGTTGATCGACAGCGAGAACTGAACCCTCTCGAATCGAGCAACTTTCATGATCTTGTCTTCTGGGTACGAGTCCAACCCACTAATGCTATAGCTGTCTTTGTGCTTGTCTCTATCAAAGAAGAAGACTTCGTTCAACTTGGCAATCTTGCCGAGGTTTCTAACATTCGCAGCCTCTTTAATAACTGAATGACCTGGGAGCGTTCCAGGAACTACAATTTGAACCTTGGGACTGAACTGTGGTCCTCTATCTCTCTTTGCTGTATGTTGAACCAAATTCACAATCGTACCGTCGTCCAGCGATTTGGCCACTATGCGGATACCAAAATATTGTATCTTATGCTTCACAAGCGTATTCCTCTCTTCATTTTGTATAAAATACTCATCACCAGCAAATGCTCCAAATGAAACACCATCGAACAGAAACGTGCTCACCAGAGTGAAGTAGTTTCTCTTATAACCAACCCACTCGTTGTAGAGAACCTCGAACCCTCTGTCGATTCTTGGGTTAAGCACAGGTTCAACGATTCTTCCAAGGGAGTTGAACACTGGCCGAACATGCCTTGTAGGAGCAAACGGCGGCCCAATCTTGAACTGAAGACTTGAACGTGGCGCTAACTTCTTCTTCTTCGGGAAGGCGTAGTTGTACGTTGTATTATGGTTACGCTTCAGAGGGTCAGACGCCGAGCGGCGCGGTACCTTATGTGGCGTTAGATTTGGCATCACTCACAACTACTTTGCTGTAGACACAAACAGGAGTCATTGTTAGTCAACCACCTTATGATGTATATCTCATCAGATTGACGGTCCAGCTTAACCGGCGGAAGACATACCTTTGTAAAGAAACAGTCGAAATGGTTAAATGTTAGATGAAGAATCCGCTGAGGTGTTTATCTCTTCTTCAAAACAAATATGGCGGGACCCTTGTTTACAAGGGCTGATTCATGTTGATGGAAATGTGTGATTGAAGGGGAAAACAAAACAACACATCGGAATTCGTTTTTGTGGCAGATGGCAACAGCTCTTTGTTGACATTTTTGGATTCAACAACAACAAAGTTCATTAAAGTTTCGCAGGAAAGTAAACAAATATGGCGCATACCATGCGCATGCCGTTTCCATGGCAATGAAACATCCAGACATCTCACGAAGCTCATCTCAAATTTTTTTTTTACTTTGGAACTCTATTTTCGTACTCGAGAAGATCCATTTTAGGGCCAATTACATAGGTGAAGATATTGAAAAGGTGGCCAAGATGGGTAAGAAGGCTATTGACTCTCGTATCCCTGCTCTGATTAGAAACAATGTCCAGGAAAAACAGCGTAGTTTTTTCGTTATTGTTGGTGATAAGGCAAGAAACCAGCTGCCAAATTTGCACTACCTTATGATGTCTGCGGATTTGAAGATGAACAAATCCGTCTTGTGGGCTTATAAGAACAAATTGCTTGGTTTCACATCCCACAGAAAGAAGAGAGAAGCAAAGATCAAGAAGGAGATCAAGAGAGGTATCCGTGAGGCTAATGAACAGGACCCATTTGAGGCCTTCATTGCAAACCAGCAGATTAGATATGTCTACTACAAAGAGACGGAGAAGATCTTGGGTAACACTTATGGTATGTGTATTCTTCAGGATTTCGAGGCATTGACACCAAACCTTTTGGCTAGAACCATTGAGACCGTTGAAGGTGGTGGTATAGTTGTGCTCCTGCTCAAGTCGATGTCTTCTCTGAAACAGCTTTACACAATGTCCATGGATATCCACTCTCGTTATAGAACGGAAGCACACAACGACGTTGTTGCTCGCTTTAACGAAAGATTTATCCTCTCACTTGGTGGCTGTGAGAACTGTCTGGTTGTTGATGATGAACTGAACGTTTTACCATTGTCCGGTGGTAAGAACGTCAAAGCCCTTCCGCCAAAGGACGACGACGAGCTTTCTCCAAAGGCTTTGGAGCTAAAAGAGCTGAAGGAATCGTTGGAGGATGTCCAGCCTGCCGGATCATTGGTATCTTTGGCAAAGACTACAAACCAAGCGCAGGCCATTCTTACATTCATCGATGCCATTTCTGAAAAGACTTTGAAATCCACAGTTGCTCTTACTGCTGGTAGAGGTCGTGGTAAGTCCGCTGCTCTGGGTATATCCATAGCAGCAGCAGTGGCTCATGGTTACTCTAATATATTTGTCACATCTCCATCTCCTGAAAACTTGAAGACTTTGTTTGAGTTCATCTTTAGAGGGTTCGACGCCTTGGGATACCAAGAGCACTTGGATTATGATATCATTCAATCTACAAACCCTGCCTTTAACAAGGCCATCGTTAGAGTTGATATCAAGAGAAATCACAGACAGACAATCCAGTATATCTCTCCTTCTGACTCACACGTTCTTGGACAAGCTGAGTTGTTGATTATCGATGAAGCTGCTGCCATCCCATTGCCTATTGTTAAGAAGCTTCTGGGTCCATACCTTGTCTTCATGGCATCCACTATCAACGGTTATGAAGGTACTGGTAGATCCCTGTCTTTGAAGTTGATCCAACAACTCAGAGAGCAATCCGCTTCCAATGGCAGAAACGATGACACTGCTGTTGTTTCTAGAGACAACAAGACAAATGACGCAGAAGTTATTGGTCGTACTCTACGTGAAGTGACTCTAGATGAACCAATCAGATATGCTCCTGGTGATGCTGTTGAGAAATGGCTGAACAAGCTTCTTTGTTTGGACGTTTCTCTTTCCAAGCACAGATATGGTGCTACTCCAAGTCCTTCAGCTTGTAATCTATTTGTTGTTAATAGGGATACTCTTTTCTCCTACCATCCAGTCTCTGAAAACTTCTTATCCAAAATGATGGCACTTTACGTGGCTTCTCATTATAAGAATTCTCCAAACGATTTACAATTGATGAGTGATGCACCAGCCCATGAACTATTTGTTCTTCTTCCTCCTGTTAATGACAACGAAGGCAAGATTCCGGATCCTCTCTGTGTGATTCAAGTTGCTCTTGAAGGTGAAATCTCCAAAGACAGTGTTCGTAAGAGTTTAAGCCGTGGCCACAGAGCCGGTGGTGATTTGATTCCATGGTTGATCTCACAACAGTTCCAGGATGAAGAGTTTGCCAGTCTGAGTGGTGCCAGAGTTGTTAGAATAGCAACGAATCCAAACTACTCAAAGATGGGATATGGTTCTAGAGCTCTTGAACTCTTGAGAGATTACTATGAGGGAAAATTCACCGACATCTCAGAAAACACCAAGCCAAGAGACTTTTCTGTTAAGAGGGTCTCTGACGAGGAGCTGGAGAATACAACCTTGTTGAAGGATGATGTTAAGCTTAGAGATGCAAAGACCCTCCCTCCACTTTTACTGAAGCTCTCTGAGAAGCCACCACACTATTTGCACTATTTGGGTGTCTCCTACGGATTAACTGACAGTCTTCACAAATTCTGGAAGAGAAACGGTTACACACCAGTTTATCTTCGTCAGACTGCCAATGATTTAACCGGCGAGCATACATGTGTTATGATTGAAGTTTTGGAGAACAGAGAGAAGAAGTGGCTCGAAGAGTTTGCCAGGGATTTCCACAAGAGATTTTTACATTTACTCTCGTATGATTTCAAGAAGTTCACTGCATCTAAGGCGTTGAACATCATGGAGAGCACTAAATCCGTTGACCACGGTGAATCCAAACAACTTACCAAGTCACAACTCGATGACATATTCTCTCCATTCGACTTGAAGAGACTTGAGTCTTATGCTAACAATCTTTTGGATTACCATGTCATTGTGGATCTTCTGCCACCTATCGCTCTCATCTACTTCTCTGGAAAGATGAAAGAAGTTAAGCTGACTGCTATTCAACAGGCCATTTTGTTGGCCATTGGTTTGCAACACAAGAGTATCGATGATATTTACAAAGAGCTTGACATTGCATCTAACCAAGCCATTGCAATGTTTTCTAAGATTATCAGAAAGATCTCCAACCACTTCAGAGAGCTCTTGAATCAAGCAATCGAGGAAACCATGCCTGAGTTGAAGGACCAGGCTGTTGCGGAGATGGATGGTGAGGAGCAATCTCAATTTGCTGCAATCGAGGAAGACCTCGAAGATGAACTGAATGATGAAGGCCAAGAAGCTGTTAAGGCCTTGAAGGAGAAACAGAAGGAGTTGATCAATTCTTTGAACTTGTCCAAGTATAACATTGACGATGACGATCTTGAACTGAACAACGACGACCTTGCAAAGGCTGCCAAAACCGGTAAAGTTGTTGCCTTGAAGAACAAGAAGAATAAGAGAAAAGGTGAAGATACTGCTGAGAGTATTTACCAGGAGGAGATGAAGCTTGTGAAGAAAGCCAAGAAAGATCATAAAAAACGCTGACTTGTAAAATCTATATAGTAATAGTCTATGGTGGGAAACTATGTCTCTTGTAGTTGTTCAACTAACCATTCACCCACGTCTTCCAATACATCATTGATATGTGTATCTTTATCGTTCTCAACGGATAGCATGCTGAATCTCTTTAGCATTGATGGGTCTATGTGCGATTCAACATCGCCGTTGATAAACAAGTAAGAATGAGATTTGGCATACGCAGGATACACAACTTTCTCAAAATAACCTGGAGGGTCTGTCCATGTAGTCTCTACTGTGTTGTAGCTCCTATGTTCTCTTCTTTTCTGTAATGTGTCGCGTGGACATTTGACAAAGATCCTTAGATCAAAGAGTTCAATGATAGAAGGGTCATGGAACAGCATGAACCCATCCACTATGATCAGTTTCCTTCCATGTAACAGTTGATTCAACTTCAGCGATAACCCCTTCAATAGCTCAATTGAAACCTGGGGATGTGCTTGATCGTTCGTCTCACTCTTGTACATTGAAGTGGCACTCTGAGGAGAGAGTTCTCCCGTGGCTTTCAGGTGCTTTATCTCGTGGACAAACGCATCAAAGTTCAAAGCCTCTACACAATCCCAATTATCCATCCCAGTTTCTGGATCTACCGGGATATCTTCATCTCTCTGGAACATATTAGTCGTATTAGCGGCATGTCATCGACATCGTCTATCAGGATACTCACTTTAAAGAAGTCATCTTGGTGTAGAAGATAAGAGTTCTCCACGGCTATGCTCAACAGCTTTGCGATTGTCTAGACGTGGAACAGTCAGTATGGATCATTTCAAAATTCCCAGCAGTACATACAGTCTTCCCGCTTGAAGAAGCACCTCCAACAGCAAGTAATATTGGAGCCATTATCGCTTTAATGTTGGGCCTTCTTGTCCATGATTGCTATCTTGAATGAAGAGAAAATCCCGTGGGAAAGTTACAGCGAGCAGAAACGCTGCCCAGTCAAAGGAAAATTACACAAAAAGTTAGACAGAGAGCGCACGATCTTACTGAGCCCATCAACATCAACATCTTCGTATTAATAACAAAACAACTGGCTGATACTTAGGAAGATGTCTGAGCCTATTAATGCTAACCCTACGGTGCTGGACGTTAACGCCCTTCCGACTCGTGGCGAGGATCACAAGCAGGAGAAAGCCTTGGACTCACAGGTCCAGGAGTTGTTATCTCTCGCCATTGACCATGGCGTCGACTCAGACGTCCAATCACAGGCTCCCAGCCTGCTGTCTGACTCTGAAGAGCAGGAGGACCCTATTGACCCGCAGGAGATCTTTGACCTGATAGCGCACATCTCTGATCCTGAGCATCCGTTGACGCTTGGGCAGCTGGCGGTTGTCAACCTCAGTGATATCAAAGTGATTGACTCTGGCAACAGAGATGAGATGGGCGAAGTAATCATCAAAATCACGCCAACCATAACCCACTGTTCGCTGGCTACGCTTATAGGCCTGGGGATTAGAGTGAGACTGGACAGGTGCCTTCCTGTGAGGTTCAGAATCACCATACTGCTGAAGGAGGGAAGCCATCAGAGTGAGAACCAAGTAAATAAGCAGCTGAACGACAAAGAGAGGGTCGCCGCTGCTTGTGAGAACGACCAGCTGCTGAACGTGATCTCAAAGATGCTGGCAACCTGTAAATGAATCATCTACACCTTGACCATCGTTCCATGTTATCCGTAGATTGCTTGCTTGCTGTGCTGTGAAAAAACTCAACAGAACCCCCCCCCCCCCAGCCAAAAATGAAGAGTTGAACGCCCACGGGGGGGGGGAGGGCATCGCACAAAAATTCATAGGCACGAACAAACATTCTTCCCAACTGTTCTTTTACCATATAATACGATAACGAGCTTGATCATTATAGAAGAACAGGAACGGCGTCAGCTGAGAGAGTATACACAATGGGTTACTTCCTACCTTATGAATCTCTTCCTCATTTGAAGGAGTACAAGTATGGAACCATCTTTTTTTTCCCACTATGTAATTGCTTGAACAACAGACAGACTAATATATGAACCTCTGAAGGTATCAAAGCGAGGACCGCTCAATCATATCCAAGTACATCCTCAAGCCATTCTGGATTAAATTCGAGCCTATTTTCCCAATGTGGATGGCGTAAGTGGCTCTATTTTTGCCCATCAATAGAGGGTTTTTCTTACTAACAAGGATTCCAGTCCCAATGTTGTGACTTTACTAGGGTTGGTGTTTATTCTGGTCAATTTGGCAACTGTGTTTTATTACGACCCGTTCTTAGTAGGCGAGCAGCCTACGTGGACTTACTTCTCTTATGCGCTGGGTCTCTTCTTATACCAAACTTTCGATGCTTGTGATGGTATCCACGCCCGTCGTACTGGTCAAAGTGGACCATTAGGTGAACTGTTTGACCACTGTGTAGATGCAGTCAACACAACGTTGTCAACCATCGTTGTGGCATCAGCAATTGGTATGGGGTACTCTTGGTTGCTTGTCATTGCTCAATTCGGAACCCTGGCAAACTTCTACTTGAGTACATGGGAAGAGTTCCACACGCACAAGTTGTTCCTCTCAGAGTTTTCGGGCCCTGTTGAAGGTATTTTGATTGTCATTGCAATCTTCATCATTACCGGTATCACAGGACCAGGGATTTGGAAGTACGAGTTCGCTCAATTGAACCTGTCCTCAGTTGGACTTGATGATTCGATCGCCGTGACACCAATGCTATGCTTTGTCGTCTTTAGCGCTGTGAGTTTGTATTTCAACATTGACAGTGCAAGAAGAAACGTTGATAAATACTATGCCGACTCCAAGCTTTCTCTCAAGGCTTATAAAGGACTGGTCCCTTTCTTTGTCTACTACCTTTCTGTTTTCGCATGGTTGTTGTACAACCCAATTATAGTGGATCAGTACTTGTTACCATTTGTTCTGACCATTGGGCTTACCCTTGCTTTCAACGTTGGTCGAATTATCATTGGTCATTTGACTAAGCAGCCATTCCCAAACTCAACTCCATCTTCCTTCATACCATTGGCGGAGTTTTTGATCCACTTGCTTTTGACCAAGCTGGGATACACCGATCCTCTGTTGACCGGATACCTTGTTTGGACCGGATTCGGGTTGAGTCTTGGGTTCCACGCCATGTTCATCACAGAGATCATCTATGAAATTACAATATATCTAGACATTTACGCACTCAGTATTAAATATCCAAAGAAGGAGTAACTGAGGTGATAGAGCCATACACGTCATTAACTTTACTACATATACATCCCATAACTGGAATATACAACGAGAGACAAAACATAGTCAACAAGAAACTTGTTAAGGAGTAAATCATGTATATACAGTAATGAATTGACACATGGCATGCCAAAACGAAAACGAGGAAACAAGAACGTAATGGATGGCGCTTAAGCAGTAGCTGGCGCAGCAGCAGCAGCTGGTTGGTCACCAGAGGCCAAGATGTCGTTGGCGCCTTGTTGAAGCTTGAACTCCTTCTCCAACTCCATGAGTTGCTGTTCAGCGAGAATGGACAATGACAAAGGAACACCCAAGAGCAATGCAGAAGTTGTCAACACCCAAGTGATGTTACCGGCTTTTGACACGGCGGAGTAAACAGTGCTGTAGACACCAGACACCAAGCCGGAAACTTGGTCTCTCTGTTGTGGTGGAACGATATCCTTCAAGGCAACGATTCTCTCGTAGATGGTTTCGTCCTCGTCAAAGTCATCCTCGTCTTCGTCATCCTCGTCGTCGTATTCTTCTTCCTTCTCGGACTCGACGATTGGACCTTCTCCAAGAGTTTCGTCTTGGACTCTGATGTCTAATTCGTCTTCAACTTGTGTGAGTTTAACCATCTCTGTTGCTGTGTCTATATGTGTGTGTTTTGGTTGTTGAAATGTCTCTTTAACTACGAGAGGCGTTAAGAGTTTTGAAACTTTTCAAAGAGAAAACCACAAACGGACGTTTTGCGGTGGGCGGTAAAAGCTCGAAGAAAAACGGGGAGAAAAAAAGCAGTGAAAAAAAAAATAGCTTATGTAATCGGATATCACAATATTATGTAAGCTCATTACGTCACTTGATTACGTAACGGGCCAACTGAATGATTTTTCTTGTTGTTATTTCTGTTGTTGCCCCGGTTCCAAAACCGCAGCCAAGCGACACACCCAACGTTTTTGTGTCAAAGTGATAACCGCTCACTAAATCCAAGCTCAGCAAGTGAAACCCCAGCAACCCCCACCCAGACATGTGGTGATCTTGGGATCTTTGAGTATGAGCACATCCTTGGCTTGTTGAAAGGGAGACTGGGCAATTGTTCTAACTTGCCATTTTGACTCCTTCACTTGTTGAAGTTACACGTATTGTAGAGATGTATGTAAAGATGCTCCATTGGTTAAAGAAGTCTGTTGCGATCTATACGAGCCAGCATCAGAGTGACGATGTATCACTCGACCTTTCTTACATAACCGATCGTATCATTGTGTGTGCCTGTCCTACCACGAAAACGCATAAAATGGTGTACAGGAACTCACTCTACGACCTCTTGCGATTCTTGGAGAACAAACATGGGGACCATTGGAGGATTTGGAACTTGAGGGAAGAGTGGAGAGGTGACTATGACGTTGGTGATATTTCCTTAAGGGATAAAATGTGCTATGAGCCATGGCCGGACCACCAACCTCCAGATTTCGCAAAGTTGGTTTCGATCATTGGCGCTATTGGGGAGTTCCTATACGACGATCCTTTGAACGTTGCGGTGATCCATTGTAAGCACGGTAAGGGTCGTTCGGGATTGATAGCCATTGGCGTATTGATGATGAAGTTTGGGTATCCGATGGAGGTTGCAGATGCGTTGTTTACAGAGAGGAGGATGCGTTCAGGGTTTGGGTCAGGGCTATCTATAAGTTGTCAAAGACGGTATGCAGAGTACTTGGACCTTTCCAGGAGGATTCCATATACAGAGAGGAAGATCACAATACGTTTGACAAAGATTAGGTTGATCCATGCTCGGTTTGATGCACAAGATTTGCAAGTGGAACTTGTCATATCAGGCTTAACGCGCAAAGACGAAGAAGCCACCATGGTTAGATTCAAAACCTTCCAACCAGAGGAGAAGAACTTGTTGGTGAATGGCACATCCAAGCCATTTCCAGCCGACTTGAAGATTGCCATTGCAAGGTCGTATTTACATGGTAGTGTGTCTAGCTCGTGGGCTTATATGTGTTTGAACATGTATTGGGAGGCCATAGAACTTTGTGGGAAATTTCAGAGAGGCGTGCCAATGGTTACACAGTGCCGATGGGATGATATGGATGGGTTCAAGGGAACGACGAAGAAGGGATTCCAATTGTTCGACACTTTGGAGTTGTGCTGGGTCGCTGATTAGCCACCTTTTCTCTCACCTTCCAGCTTGAGCCATACACCATCGATGATTTTCTTAACTAAACTTGCAGCACCTTCGTCATCGTCGTTGTCAGAGCTCTCATGAATTCTCTTCACGTTAGCAACCAGGTACGGTGGATCCACTTTAACCTCATCCAATATCACAATCGAGTTACCCTCCCATCTAACATTAGGCATCGTCTTATAAACAGCGTTGAAGATGGTTTGTGCCTCTTTGCTAACTTCGCTGTTTTGTGTCTTTTTAATCAGATTGTAGCTATCGTGGTTCCTCTGCACAATCTTTGCTAGCTTGTTCGGGTCAACTGGATGGATCTGGGCCACTGAGGATTCATCAACCGTTCTAGAAAGCACAGTGAGTTCTTTGATCTGGTTTGTTCTAAACACTCTGTAGTTATATGAATTCCCGCTAATCGAAAGCGTTGGCACTTGGAGCACCAAGACACCTGGTTGTGTAGTGTACGAATACACAGTTCCTATAAAGTCCTCGCCCAACGGGTTGGTTACTTTCACACTAATCTCGTTGATGTGTTAGTGGACGAGTTCAACGAAAACATCATAAAACAATCATCAATACCCACGTGATTCCAACAAGGATCTTTACGTTCTTCAGAGCGTCCATCTGTATAAGCTGTGGCAACCAAATCCTCCTTATGAGCACGCTGAAGTACTCGTTGTGCTGTTTCTGTTCCTTTGCACAACGCCCCCTTCCCTTCAGTAGTCCAAAGGTAAACAAATACCCACCGCTGTGTTTTTCCCTCCCTCGTAAACTTTAGACAGTGTCCCCTGGCGCTGACCCTGTGCGCTCTCTGCGCGGGCGCGCTCTGTCGAGAAATATAGCGAGCCTAGAACAAGTACACAATCACCCAACATCGGTAGTAGCCAGAGAAGGAGGGGCCTGTTGGAGAAGGGAATGTCGCCACGGCTGTTATCCAAAGAGGCCGAGCTATTCGAGAAGGCGAACATAGTGGATGTCGGTATGCAGCCCAATGAATTCAAAAAATCTCCCTTGCTAAGGCATCGAAGCCTTAGCCAGTCGATGGAGTCCCTTTCGCTGGATCACCTGGGGACTCATCACCATGAAGCTGGGTTTACCGGCAATGCCTCTGCACAAGATAACAGCGCTAATGAAGAAGACGCGGAGAAGGCGAATAGCAGTGATGGTGATGACGAGGAAGAGGATGAAGAATTGAACATAGACGAGGTGGACGCTGTTAACCATGCTGTGGAAGAAGGGCTTGTCGATAATAACCTCGTGGTTGACGAAGCTTACAGCCATTCGCTTTCGGAAAGGGCGAACCAGTTCTTATCGCACGATTCTAGCAGTATAATGACTTTCCCTGAAGTTCCCAAACCTGTTGTTGACTATGAACTGGACGATGTGATCGATATGAGAAGAGAACTAGACGACTGGTTCTCCGCAATGGAGGTTGATGAACTTTCGACACTCCCGCAGCGGTTTCAAGAGGCGTTCCCCAACATTGACTTCAATAGGCTTCCGATAAACGATCAGGAGGCACTGGTGGAACAGCTCATATCTGAACTGAACACAGAGGGTTGCGACGTGGCACTGCCAAACCTGGTGTATATCGCTTTTGGTGCACCATCAGAAATGAAGTTCACCTTTGAGGATCAAGTCCATATTATCAGGCACAACACGATGTTCTTGGTGAGGTCTAAACTCATTCAGAAGGTTATACCGCTCTTGAAGACAACTTTCAAACTCGCATTGATAGCGGATACAGGATTGGTTAAGTTATCGAAACGTATATTCATGTCGTGTACTTTGCTTTACGTTGTTGTCTTGGTGTATCTCGATAACAACAGTGTTGATGATGATGAATCCGAGGATTTGAAGAAGATTATTGACGAGGAAGAGTTGCTGAAATTTCTCATCCGATGCACTGACGATTGGAGATGGAATTCGAGGGCGTGTCTAAAGATACGAAACATCATCACCTTATTGTCAAAACTTTTACAATTCCAAATTGGTGGGTTTGAGAAGCGCAGAAAGGCCAAGGAGTTTATATGCGAGAGACTGAACATCAAAAAGGAAGACGATCCAAATAAATTGACTGGATCTCCCGTGGATTTCCACCTCTTTAGAGAGGAAATTATCGCCCGTTATCCTGGATACATACCACCTGCTCAATATCCAGCTCCAAATGTTGATAATCCCTCCTCACTTTCCCAGTTTCTCACCATGCCACGGCCTATTCAACCAACCAGAAATCCGAATAACGTTGATACTTTCTCACAGCAGATCCACATCGCGACACCTGCACCATCTCCTTCACCCCCAACAAGTCCTCTGAGTCGATCCCTGAAGGGTAAGAAAATATTTCGAACAAATGAGAGTTATCCGTTCATCTATCCGGTGGAGGACGATACGAAAATGGTACCCGATAGTATTAAGGAGGCTTCAGAATTGTTCGCCTCTAGAGTTCAAGAGAAACTGAGTCTCAAACAACTATGGGCTGAGCGTGATATTTTTGTAAAACAGGAAAGAGGGTGGGTGGATCCTGTGGTTGATGAGAATGTCGATTTTGACTACTCCAGATGGAAGAGCACGCAACATCAGGATCTATTGGACTCTTTAAGTAGAGTTGAACAACTCTACAAATCTTCATTAAGCCACTTGGCCTCAATGGTACATGTTATAATCCAACTAGTTGTGAGTTCTCAAAACTCAATGAACCTATTGTTGGACAAGGAGGTTAGAGGTTCAGATATCGATATCTTGAGAACGAAGGAGATCCTCTTGAAAAACGCAACCAGCATTCTGCATTTACTTCTGAGATGGTTCAAGACAAACCACATCTTACAATTCGAATATCTTAGTGGCCTGATCTACGACTTTAACTTCCTCTCCGTTGTGATCCAGTACCTGAACACCATGGATACGAGGTTATTGGATAGAATAAACCTCATTGACGCATATGTGCCTACAAATTCACTCTGGGTGGACAACCCAGCAGTTGAAACCATCGATAAAAACTTCTGTTGTTCATTGGTCAATCTGCTACAGATTACTTCAATGGTGTGCCAAAAGAAAACACAAAGGATCCTCTCTATTAGCGAGCTGAACCCTGCACCTGCGTTGAAGAATATCTTGTCATTGTCCAATCCGTCTCTTTGGTCACCTGTGCTGAAGATTTCCAAACAGATCACATCCTTCAATGGTAAAAAATGGAAGGCTAATAACATGGATCTAATATCCATGGTGTATATACATGGTAAGTTGGATTTAAAAGACAACTGGCTCTCTGGCAGAGATATTGATGCTGAAGTTGCAGACGCTTATGGACAAGAGATTGCCCTCAGAGCGTTGGTGCAGTTCTTTAATTCGAGGAGATATGGTGATACGATGAAGGAGTTAGGATACACCAGTAAGCGTGGTGACTTCTTCACAAGAGAAATTGAGCTTATTTCCAGTGATCTCTGACTATGGACTAATCCAATTCGACTATTCAGTTTCTGGCCATAACTCCTTTTTTTCATATTTAGAGCAATATTCATACCAGACCAAGTAATGCTATAACCTCTAGGAATCTCCAGTTGCTTAACCTTCAACAAGTATCGTTGTTCTGAGTCCAGCCTGATTTTCCTTGTCCGTCAATCCTGAGATGTAAAAGCTCATAACCATGAAAAGCACACCGCCTGCACTCCGCAAGAAGATCAACAAAACATTTGCACTACACATTAGTCCGTATGCTCTAACTATTGAGGTTGTTCCGCAATCAGTAATGCTACATCTATTGCCTCTCGAGATAATTGGCCAGATACTCTTGTATCTTGATGTCGCTGACATAGAAAGCGTTCTCTCTGTTGATCAATTCAAGTACGCTTTACACGATAAGGTACTGCTGGTGGTTGATAAGGTTTACGACTACAGACGCTTTCCTTCAATTAAGAATCGGTGCAAGTGGACAGATATACACAGCCATTCCTTGGTACTCAAGAGCATGCTCTGTATAATAGTTGTCACGGAAGCGACCCATTATTTGAGTCCCACCAAACTTTTAGAAGGGGGTGGGCTGGTAAAGTACTATTACATCTCAAGGCCAGGAGATCCCAAAGTCACAATTACGCCAGATTCGTTGGAGAAAGTGGATCTTAGCAGGAACACGTTCTTCTTTTCAGAACTGGAGAAAGTGACACTCGATAATATGGGCTTGCTTTCGCCAATGCTGCAATTCCCAGACCTTGTAAGCCTTACGCTTGAAAACACAACTTTTCTACCAGAGAACCTGAACTTGCCAAAATTGGAAGAGTTATCCTTAATTTCATGTGAAAGCACAGACACTTTTTCAAGATGGAATCTACCACTACTGAATGAGCTGCTGGTCACAGGGAAGTTCAAGACGATCAATGATTCGATCGATTATGGGCACTCCACAATAATGAGTCTTAGGCTCCAAGAAATTACGGATATGGAGAAGTGGTCTAATGTCTTTAGTCCTTCATTATCATACATTAGTGCAGAATTTTCCACTGGAATTCAACAGGTAACATTGGAAAATCTGAACTTTTCTTCATTGGAAGTATTCAGGTCATCGGCAAACTCGTTCAAACTTCATCAATTGTCGTTTCCCAGGGTTAAATCATTCGGGCTCCAAACTGCATTGGAAGATGGGGAAGAGGACGAGATGTCATATTTTAATGCTCCAAATTTGATCGTTTTTCATCTCCAAAATTTACAATTCAAAACTCTTGATCATATTTATACTCCTGCTTTGGTATCTGTTGATATACTCGACGTTAAGACTGTTGGAACTCATAACTGTGATCATACATTCCTTAAAGGTATTGAAACCATGAATGTCATTTCATCTGATTGGTGGAAACACACAGATAGTTTGAAACTCTTGACTGTTGAGAATGTAAGACTACTATACGAAATGGGCGACCATTATTTTCCTCATCTGTCCAATCTTATTATCGCACCTACTACAGCTAACACGGATACAACGCCAATAAGTTTACCACTTTTAATGGCACCATGCCTTGAGAAGATTGAATTTTTGGGCATCCCAGGCATTTACGATCTGAGTGGGCTTAACCATTATCGAGACTCTCTGGAGAGTTTATATCTGTTCCAGTCCGATTACACTGGTGAAATTGTTTTTGACGATCTATATCTTCCTTCTTTGCTTGTTTTGATCTGTGAATTCGAATTTCCTGAACGCTTTATTATCCAACATTGCAAGTTCCCAGAGCTAATCGAGCTTGAATTGAGAGGAAGTGAAGTTTTTTCAGATCAAACAGCAAATTTACAATTCTCTTCACTGGAACTACCCAGCCTCAAGCTTCTTACTCTATCAGGGATATATCTGAGCCAAACACTTGATCTATCAAAATACCCATTAACTAAGATATGTTTAAATCACTGTGGAGGTTTAGAAACAATTATCATGCCACATGATGCTGCCATAGACTTGTTTGAAATAGAGCCCCATCCAGAAACTGAAACAAATCTGATCACCATTTATCATGACCACACGTTTGATCCATCTAAATATTGCAATTTGTATGATAGAGTGGATCTCATGTTCATTGAGGTTGGTTCAACAAAGGAAGTCAATGATGTAATCCCTTGATTTGGGGTAGTGGCTCAATAGCCGATTCCAATGTTCATTAATCTACTCACCAAGGCCTGTCATCTGATGAAATATATCTTTATAACAAATTAGGAGAATGGTTTTTGTTCATGAATTGATACAATGTCCAGTTGCGCGTATACACAAGTAAATCCATGGTAGTTAATAAAACTCTGATGATGGTTAACGAGTTCCCTTTATCTTTCCTAAATAGGAAGTCTACATTTGTAAACAAAGGAAAATAAACAAAAACAAAAACGTAAACAATCACATCCGCGTTTGAATTGAGATCTGTCAAAGTGAATAGCGTCCACAATGCCCAATCACACCGACAGCCTATTACACAGTTACCTCAAGAGATTGGTGCTATTCATTGTTAGCTCTGAAGAGGACGCAGAGTACTTATTGCGCGAACTGTTACAACGGATTCAACATGGCGCGGAGTCTCAGAGAACGTATCAGTTAAGTGAGGTATTGCCAGCTGTACGGCGCCTGGTTCCACAACATAGCTTTGCTCAAGTAGAAAGCATTATTGAGCAGCTTGTACGAATTGAAGATGCGAACGTGGTTGCAAGATATCTGGTTGTCTTGTCAACTATTTTAAGAGACTACGCAGGGAAGAGAGAGTCTGCTGAGAAGGATTACAAAAGTGTTATCGACGACAGAGCTTCACATTATGGGCATTTGACGGTGGATTCGTTTGAAAATGCAAACTTTGATAGAATGTCTGATAGAAGATCCGTGTACTCGGCTCTGTATAACGAGCCTCGAGCTCTAACCATGGAAGATACGTTGATTCCATATCTAGAAGATCAAGTTCCAGAACAGGATATCTTGAGATCACTACCATATGCATTGCTTGGGACCACTTCAGACTTGTTCCCTTTGAAAGACGGTGCCATTCTTCTCCCGAGAAATATATCTAATGGACTAAGTGGTGCGTTACATGTGATTTTAGAAGCAGGCTTGATATATCAGAAGCTCTGTCAAGTGATTGATTCATCGAAAGGCTATGAATCATCCCAAGTTCATGTGGCCTTACTCAGCTTTGTTTCAGATCAAATATCTGGGTATGTTCAGCTTGTCAATGAGATATCAATAAGGCAACACTTCACTCTAAAGTCTATCTACAGCGACCTCTTGGATACAGTGGTAAGGTTGAGATTCCTCCTTTTCATTTTAAAAACTACAGAAGGGAAACCTCCTTATGAAATGCTATCAATTATACATTCTTATCATGACCATGGTGATCCTGAAATTCAATCATGCGCTCGCAGAATGCTGGGCTACACTCTTGAACCGTTTTTAAAGTCGCTCTCCGAATGGATCATTAGAGGTGAATTGAACGAGAAGAATAATGGATTTTTCGTAAACAGGCAACCACAAAACCAGCAGTCCCTGAGCCTTGGTGTGTATTACCAAGCAGATAGTGTACCATCATTTTTAGATGTTGCTCTCAGTGGTAAAATCTACTCTATTGGTTTAATGATTGTGTTTTTGAAGTATCACTGCCGACAAATGAAATGGATTAGTGAATTCTCAGAGAGAACTGGAACTCTTTTCAATCAGCTTCGACTAAATGCCAGTGCAAATTTTATCAAGGGAGCCAAATTTCACACGTTTATTGATAACACGTATGCCAGTCTCCTCAATTTCATGACTTTTATAATTCACGATAAGTTTTCATTGATGGCAACACTAACAGCTTTACGCGATTATTTGTTGATGGGTCGTGGGGATTTCATACAGGCCATTATTGACAATGGAAGAGAGCTGTTAAGCGAGCCTTCGAACTCTTTAACTGGGCATCAGTTGACGCGTTTACTACACGAATCAGCTTCCAACACAACTTCAAGATATGAATTGTCAAATCTCGGCGATTTGGATGCCAGACTTTTGGCTATTGGACATGGAAATGTTGGATGGGATGTATTCACTCTAGACTACAGAGTGGAATCTCCATTGAATATTTTGATCAATGATTCCTCAAACCAATTTAAGAAGGACTATTTACGTGTTTTCAACCACTTATGGAAGATCCAAAGACTATGCGATAGCTACACACAGCTCTGGCTCCAATGGAAAAATGTGCAAACCGCTGAAAAACGCATCACCAGAATCAGACTCATCCATAATTTCATTCTTGGTGTGTTTGAGTCTATCCAAAGTTTCATCTACTATGAGATAATTGAAAATGCATATGCAGATCTACAGAAGAAATTCAGAAGGAGTGATGAGATGGTGCAATTTGATATATCAACAGTCAGTTCCAAGTTGAAAGTGTCTTCTGTTGTGCTGAAACCATCATTCGACTACTTGAAGCAAATTAATCTTTCGGATGATGCTACAAACACATTCGAGACAATTTTCCAAGAGATACCAATTCAAGATATTCAAAAGTTTCATTCACAATTCCTTCACAGTATCACAAAGCATAAGTTAATGGATATTTCAAAGGATTCCAATAGGGGCACCATCTCGAACAAGTTCTTAATCAACCAGTTTAACAGCTTAGTTCAAATTGCATTCAAGTTCTCGCTTGCTGAAACTGAATTGATTAAGCTTTTAAGCTTGGAGGATACTGAGTGGAACTCACAAAGAGAGGACGATCAACGTAAAGAGGCAATTTTCAAAAATCTATTGATGTTGTTTAACGAGTTCAACGGTGACTTGAAGACATTTGTGGCGGACTTGAGTAACGACCAGGATATTCAACTCCGTCATTTAGGACTGGTACTAAACCACTGATTTGAACACTACAATTGCGTACCACCGTACATACTCGAGTTAAGAATTTCCAGTACGAAACAGCATTAACTGTAATTTGAAGCGAAGGACCAGATGGACTCAGCTCCACAACCAAAGAAGCATGGAAAATCGTTGCCAAATGTGGAACCCAGTAGACAGAGAGTGGCGATCATCTGAAAATATTTCCAAACATTTGGTTGCAGTGTATCTAAAATCTTTTAGAACATCATTAGTTATGACAGCCCTGCAGGGAGTATACCCCAAATTCAGGCACACTGCAAAGAGTAGAGAGGCCGCTCAAAGGAGAGATCGGTAACATCGAATTTGAAGTTAAAGAGCAACAAAATAGGATATGTCTGATAACAGATTGCAACGTCACATGTCGTCTGTAACTACAATATATGGACTATTCACGATTGGTCATAATAAGTATCGGTCCTCAGAGTGACAGGTTTCGATAGCAACAGCTTGTCTAATATAACCGTGGGGCGTGTATCGCAGTACCGCTAACCGTTTTACACACCAAGGCAATCAAGAGAGCACAGACACTCATAACGAAGCATCAAAAGGGAATAGGATCCATCACAGAGCGTGAATCGATACACACAATGAATCATACCCACTGGTACCTTCCACGACCTTTGAACAATAGCAGGCTACACAGTTAAGATGATTCTGGTATGTGCAACAACTTCAAATTTGAAGCCCTTAAGCGCCAAGGAAAGTTGTAATCTCCGATGATGCACTTCTGAAGTTTAAGATTACCTGATCAGAGCCTTTGGGCGAATTTTGACCTCATTGACACAATAAGTATCAAATTTTCAGTCTCGCCTTTAGATAAGGACTGCCCCTGCTGTTGAGAGCAGTTAGTCATTATCAAAGTCTCAGCGGCAGTTAAATACATTCCAACTTGTCTTACCAGAACACACCACACTTTGTAATTAGCTGATAGCGGCGGTCCAAAAGATGCCTGTCAGTTTCCTTTCCCAGTCACAAGGTTCCCAAACCAGGGGCAACTCCAGCATTCCGTATACAGCCTCAGAACATGCGATTGAGGAGGAGAGTGAATACGAGAATGAGAGCCCAAGATCGTCCCTATCCTCGTCTGCTATCTCCAATAGTGATAGTGTCACAGTGCGAGCGCTGGTTCATGGTCGGAGTGGCTCCACATGTACAGGCACAACGACGAGGATAGGCAGAATTAGAAGTTTAAGGGATCAGATTGCCGATGATAACAGATCAATCATTCAGGAGGAAAGACTGGGCAAAGATAACCTCGATAGACACTTACAAAGAGAATTCTCCATCGAGGATGCTCTAAGGTTGAGGACGAATCGTGCAACGTCGTTCAGCGTAGGAGAAAACATTGAGGAGCACGTTCCAAAGCGGAGAGCTTCAACTGTGGAAAGGGTCTTTACCAATGTCACTACGGGAACTGTGGATCTTCCCCCAGATGGTGGGTATGGTTGGGTTTGCTGCATTTGCGCTCTAGTTGTCCTGTTCTCCACTTGGGGAAATAACAGTGCTTTTGGTGTGTACCTGTCCTACTACATAGACAATGACGTCTTTCCTGGAGCAACACAACAGGACTTTGCCTGGATTGCGGGATTGATTGTCTTTTTGGCACAGTTCTTTGCTCCATTTGCAGTGATATCAGAAAGATTGATTGGATTCAAGACCACTATGTCCATAGCCTGTGTTTTCCACTTTGTTGGTTATCTACTTGCATCCTTTGCTACTAAGCTGTGGCATTTATTTGTGTGTCAAGGTGTGATTGTTGGTATCTCATACTCTTTCCTCTTTGTTCCTGCGTGCTCAATTATTCCAAATTGGTTTTTGAAGAAAAGAGCCATTGCATCAGGAATCTTATGTTCGGGTACAGGTCTTGGTGGTATGGTTTATTCCTTGTCCATCAATGCCCTCATCCAGAAAACCGGTGATCAGAGATGGTCTTTACGAATGGTTGCAATTGTCACAACTGTTTCACTGGCGATTGCAATCTTCTTTATAAAGAAGAGGAACCAACCACCACGACAGAAGGTGAACTGGATAAACTTTAGAGATAATCTGAGAGCAATGTTCAGTACACAGATACTAAAGGCACCACAACTGTGGTATATAACACTGTGGTTTTCGCTAGCCCTACTTGGTTACAACATGACTCTATTTTCGTTTGCGTCGTCTGCAACAGCATTAGGGCTCTCACAGCACCAAGCCTCTGTTCTCACTGCGTTAATCAATGCAGCACAAGCAGTTGGTCGTCCCACTATGGGACTCATCGCCGATGCCTATGTCGGAAGAGTGAACTATTCTATCATTCTGAATATCGTAGTTATCATTCTGATATTCGGATTCTGGATGGTGGCAAGGTCCTTTACCGCGTTGTTGCTGTGTGGCCTTTGCCTGGGGTTCACACTTGGCGTGGGAAATGTAATGAACTCTGTTCTAATAGCAGATGCATTCAAGGCAGAGGACTTCGCTGCCGCTTGGTCAATCCTTAATATGGTGATGGCGTTCTTTGTTTTGTTCGTCGAAGTTATTGCACTGTCATTGAGGGATAACTCTCTGTCGAATCCCTTCCTCTATGCGCAGATATTTGCCGGGTGCATATTCGTCGTCGCCCTACTCTTCCTCTTCCCATTAAGAGAATGGCATATCAAGGCCATGTTGGGGAGAAGGCGTGCAGAGACTCAACGAGAGGTGGAAGAAGTACAAGGAAGGAAAGTCCTCTCTTTGCCTGTGAGCGAAGACTACGTTGTGAAGTTAGATACCAAGCAGGAGAACTATAACCACCTTTTGAGCGAAACACCACGTGGCTATATCAAGAGAACGCTGTATCCTTTGAAAGTGTAAGCTCAAATATTCATGGAGATTAATGTTGATTTTACTTTCTTTCTTCTTTGTCCCGATTAGGCAATTTGTAAATAAACAAACTCAAAACAACAAGAAAAAAGAAAACAATAGTGGGACTTCCGCGAGTTTGGAAAAGTTGATGTTTCTTGCTTTGTTTACTATCTCGAAGATTAGTATAATAACGTCTGAATCACACTTACATCAGACCATTATATCTCATCATGTCTGAGCAATGGCGAGAGTACGTTGATCTGGGAGACTCCAGCAGGTATGGTACTCCTTTGAAGCTTAGAAACCCAGCGGTGATGAACCTTAAGGAACAAAGCAATGACAAGAAAAGGGGCCCCACTACTCCGTTGACCCCTACTTTGATCCAGAAGAACATCGTCAAGAAACAATACACATCCAACGAAGACATATCAGTGAAAACGATCGATTTAAGGGAGGCTAATGGGGAAAATTACAGGTTCAACGAAGACGGTAGTTCTCCAAAGTCTCGAAGAACATCGTTGTGTCCTACGGGTCTGAAAACCTTTCAAGAACAACAGAACGCAACGCCGAAGATATCTGCTGGTATCAAGCAGGCTGTGAGGGAGAATAAGAAGTCTAGGCTACAGATATTAAGAGGATCGGCAAACACTGGTGCAGATGTATCGGTCAGCGAGAGTGAGTACAGCGAGATGTCAACCATATCAGGTGAGACTCCAAATTACAAACTTAACGGGAATCTCGTGTACTACAAAAACGGATACTATCTCGATAGTGTAGATGATTCTTTTGCTGAATTGGAAAGAGAAGCACTTGTGAATGAAAAGGAATTACAAAGAGTAGACGATATTGTTGAGTTTATGAAATTGGAAAGAAAGTACGAGAGGGAAAACAGCTGAAGTAAATGCCTGTGTGTAATATTAACAATACCATTAATAACTTATTAGTAGCATTAGCTATTCTGAAGCCATTCGAGTAGCATGCAAGGGGGTGGTTGTGCACAAGGTGTGCAAAATGCTGCAACAGTAGATGATCAGCTGAGTAAAGTATATATCTCTTTAGCGCTGATTCTCTCTTTTGATTCGTAAGTCATCATTTTTTGGAATACTTTTCTTATCTGATTGTCAACACCTGGTAATATCTGTTCCATCGGTTTACCAGGATGAGGTAAAAGTTGAAGACGTTCAAAAGTTGTAGACTTCGCTGCTTCTGGCCATATCTCCAATGATGGGGTTCCAAAAGTTGAAAATATCATCCCCATCAGTTTGAAATCAACAATGTCTTCATCTTCAAATACGGGCTTGAGATCTTTGCTGAAAACCAACGTCATAACTATTCCTAGGGCCCAAATGTCAACACCATATCCATAGTCTGCAATGTGAAAGAGGAGCTCTGGTGCCTTGTAGATGCCAGTACCAATATCACAAATCTTGTTTGAATCAGACTCCTTGCCAAAGTTGTTAGGAATCTTGTAGCTGATGCCAAAATCAATAATCACAGGCGTTGGGTTATAGCCCTGGAACATGATGTTATCCGGTTTTATGTCACGATGGATGACGCCTAATCCATGGAGAAAGTCCAAGCCATTGGCGACACCTTTTATAATTTCAACGCCTTCTTCTAAAGTTAAACTGCTGATATATTCAGCCGTTGTCGGCCTTGAATCCACGTTGATGTATGGATTGAAGTGTGAAGCTTTGGTCCTCTTCGCATGTCGTCTGAGCCAACTTGTAAGTGTAAAGGCGTAATATGGGAACACCATGGCGGTATCAGTGAGATCCTCTGTAAAGACATCTAAAAGTGTCGTGATATTGGCTGGTGCCTTCTCTTGGGCAAACTGCTTCAATAGACGAACTTCGTCGCGTGAGCAATGTGGAGGACGTTCGTCGTCTGTACAGACGACTTTGATGGCAACTTGTAAGTTTGTCTTTGCACAAATGGCACTGTAAACATCAGAAAACCTCGTACACTTTATTCTCTTCCTTTCTTTGTAATTATTCATCGCGGTGCTAAGAAGTTGGTGATGGTGGTTGGTGACGTTGATGTTATTGGAAGATATCTCATGTTTTTACCTCCAAGTGGTACGGGCGAAACTTAAGCAGTGATGCGTTCAAAGGAGATCAAAACTTACGGAGAAAGGGAAACAACATACCAATTTTTCATCCTATAAATAACAACGCACATTGCTCCCAGACAGATGTCTTCGTTCTTGCAAGATGCTGTGATAACAGAGTCCGTGCTTGTTGGTGCAAGCTTGAGTGACATCCAAAGATTGTGCAAGGCAAGATCACGGTTGCTCAACTCCACAGAACGGACCGTCATATGGCCAAAACTTGCTGGACTCCCTGATGAGGTCTATGGAGAAGTTGATGAAGGGTGGAGAACACAGCCATGTCATAGAGATGAGGATCAGGTAATGCTTGATGTTCAAAGAACTCAGTTCCTGGTGCGGTCGGGATTACAGACCAAGGATAATGAAAAGTACCGTGAGGAGCTCAATGACCTCATCGTAAGGCTATTGAGGGAGCACCCAACTTTGTCATACTACCAAGGCCTCCATGACATTGCGGCACTGATACTTATTGTACTGAAGGATAGAGATGAACCAGAAGTTACGTACAAGTTCTTTGAGATGTTTTCGTTTTGTCATTTGAGAGACTTCATGATGCCTGACTTGACAATGTCCACTCAAATGTTGAACATGGTTCCTGAATGCATATCGCTTGTGGATAGACAACTGTACGACGAATTGAGTTTGGAAAGTATGAAGCCGTTTTTCTGCTTATCACCAATCATTACATTGCTCACACATGACATCAAAAACTTTTCATCGTTATGTCTTATATTTGATCAAGTTCTAGCATGTGGATCCATCGGCATTGTAGTCTATATCTACGTGGCATTAATGATCAATCAACAGGATAAGTACCTTGAAAAGATTAGATTGATGGAGCAGGAGGACATGTTTTCTAGGGAAGACTTGGTCCATAACGCATTATCCAAGTTCCTAATGGATGTTTCTTTAGACGATGTTGAATTGGCCATTGCAGATTCGTACAAGATTCTTGAGAAGTGGCCGCTAGAGAAACTGAAGAGCTTTAAAAGACTGAGGAAATGGAGTGTGATGAAGACCACGTCTAAGGTCTACGTGGGCGACATAAGGAAGCTTGTACAATTTAGGGCTGAGACCGATTTTGATAAACTAATGAAGAAGCAAATGATGCCGTCACCTATGATCGTGAAATTGTTGATGAATGAAAAGAATCACCGTCTAATAAAGATCTCCCTTAGCGTTGGTATCATCAGCATTGTCCTTAGTATACTGTTAAACAAACACCATCCTCAGAGGTATACTGCCCTTTGCCAGACAGTATCGAGTTGGTTGGTAAACACAAACCACGCAGGAAAACTGCATTCATTCCTTGATGGATTAGGATTGCCGTGAGATGTGATCTATATATTGAATTGACTATTCTATCCCCACTTCGTAGACGAACGCACTTTCAATGCTCGATCCTTGCCATCCACGGTTACCACTAGCACTAATCATATACCTATATGTTGGGTCAAACATTATATCACAGACTGTACCACCGTGGTGGCCTGGAACGATAAGGAATGGCGTCTTTTTCTGTGAGTCTGAATGGAGTCTCAAATCATAGATTCTTATGTTGTCATATGACCCACAGACCACATGGTTATGATTTGGCAAAGCCGATACTGCTGTAACTGCACCTGAAACTGAAGGGAATTTAAGTGTTCTTGCCGGCGTTGGATCACCACTAGAGTTGAAAGGCATCTTTAATGAAAACTCTTCGACGCAACTATTTCTTCTTCCAGCGAATATCGAGTTACCGTCATAAGACCAACAAGCCGATACACACCAAGGAGGTGTTCCCTTAGGTGGTTTCAGTCTAAGCACGTGTTTATGGGTTCTAACGTCCCAAACATAAAGTGATCCATCAACGGAGGATGATAAAAAGACATTCTCATCAACTTCAGACTGTGGATCCCCTGGCTGATTGTTTTCTTTGGGTTTATCAGTGACATTGTTGCGGTTATCGTCGTCGTCGTCGTCGTCTCCAAACAGTGAATCCATATCGTCATCATCCGGTTGAGCCTGTTGAGCTTGATCTAAAGAGATCCCACCTGATGGTCTATACTGTATAGATGATATCTGTCCAGTTGAATCTTTGAAATTTGCGATTTGATTCCCGGTGTTCAAGTCCCATTGGATTATATTGTTATCCCAACTTCCGGATAGAAATTGATCTTGTCGTTGGTTTAGCTGCAGCACAGACACCGAGTTTGAATGACCCTTGAAATGGTGTACAATTCTACCTTCGTTGTGCCTGATAGATTGCAAATTGATACCGCCGGTTGATAACCCACCAAGAAGCCAAAGACAATTGTTTTCCACCGCTAAGGAGTACACTGGGGACAATTTAGGCTCATACGTATCACCCTTTATCGAGCTTCTCTTCACGGGTATTTCGTTGTCCCAGTATGCTAGCAGTACACCGGCATTTGTAATCAGATCAACCAATGAGTGTCTCTGAGCAGATGTCAATTGGATTTCACCGTCAATGGAAGCAAAGAAATCGTACTTCCTTATGAACCCATCCTCACCACCAGTGAAAAGCCACTTAGACGTCTTTGGAAGTGCAAAGCAATTTATACCAGTTGCGTGTGGAATGGCAACTTTCGGCACTATATCGTAGGAATCAGCCAACGAAGCCTTCATTATGAGAGAGTTGTAGAACGCTTGATGCTTTGCCGCCTCATCGTCAATGACAACTTCTTTTGTGCTGACCGAGGTCGCAGGACTGTCCGCGGTATCTCTAGTGCCATCAACGTCATTCTCCTCTTCATCCTCTTCATCATCGGCCCCTTGTTCCTGTTCCTGCTGCTGCTCCTGTTCTTCGTCTTCTTCCATATCTTCGTCTTCATTCTCGTGTTCCGGCTCATTCACCTTCTCAAGAGAGTTCAGCTCCTCCTCTTCCTCCTCCATCTCTTCATCCTCGTCTTCGCCTAGCGGAATATCAGACTCCTTAAATATGTCATCCTCTTCCAAAGCCATTTCGTCTATTCGTCCCTTGGTCTTTGTTTACAAATGTCCAAGAGCTTTGTTTTGTGGTTCTGTTTCTCTTTGAATTTTTCACGTGCTCGTTTCTCCAACGACCAAGCATGTCAGCTCCCGCTATAAAATTTACAGTGGGCATTTCCCCCGTCCCCTTGAATTTTATCACCTCATCGTCAGCTTAACATAACGTGTATACAACACTGACAGAGCAGCATCAAATGAGTGACCAGTTTGCCGTTGAAACAAACCATTTAACGTACAAGTTCTCTAACGGGAAGGTTGGGCTTGCCAATATCGAGCTTGAACTTCCATGGAGATCCAGAACGCTCCTTGTTGGTTCTAACGGTGCAGGTAAATCTACATTGCTAAAGCTTCTCGCAGGTAAGACTTTGAGCACTGCGGGGACTATTGGTATTGGGGGACACGATCCTTTCAGAGGTGGCTCGGACGCTTCAAACATCACCACTTATCTTGGTACCGAATGGGCGTCTAACCCAATTGTGAGAAGAGACATCCCGGTGACAGTGCTGATTGACTCCATCGGTGGTAGTGTCTATGCGGAAAGACGTGATGAGCTCATCGAGTTATTGGACATCGATCTGACCTGGAGAATGCATCAGGTGAGTGATGGTGAAAGAAGAAGAGTACAACTGGCCATGGGCCTCTTGAAGCCCTGGAAGGTTCTACTACTGGATGAGGTCACTGTGGATCTCGACGTGTTGGTGAGACAGAGGCTGCTGTCCTTCTTGAAGAGGGAGACTGAGACGAGGGAATGCGCCATTATCTATGCAACCCATATCTTTGATGGGCTTGGACAATGGCCAACAAACGTCATCCATATTCAGAGTGGTAAAGTACTAAAGAACCTGAAGTGTGGAACCGACTTGGTGTACGATACCTCCAGCTCTGTGTGCAACGATGGTGATGGTATCCAGGACCACATGGACCAGCCTGTGATTAGAATTACGGATGAGGACTTTATACGAATCCAAGCGGTGAACAGTTTGCATCCACTGGCACTTGAATGGCTCCGTGCCGATCTCATGACGAGAGGTAAGCGTGAAGAGGGAGATCTCAACCGTCCGAAATGGGAGGACCTCGAGAAGGAGCTTAAGATATACTTTGACGGTGGAGATCGTATCACCGGGTATTTCAAGGCAACGCGCTCAACATAAGGTGGTACAACGCTTTCCTGGATCATACGTCAATGTTTTGGTTGGTATACTGAGAGGAGAGAAAAAAATTATACATCTATCATGAATTATCGCACCACTCTTTTTGGTCGTATAAGAAATGGACGTTACGTGGGGCATTTCACGTTTTATATTGGATGACGGAATCACTACAGGACAGCATCGCTCTGTGAAATACACACTTATAATCCTAGGATATAATAACACTGCATTCTTTTACTCCTACAAGGCCGTATGTATTCAACAAGTCCATTAGAACTAATCTTCGTTTATCAGCTTTATCAACCCACAGGCAGAGGAAGCGAGAAGGAGGAAACCTCATGATGGAGAAAGCTGGTTGGCGCCGCATAAACAAACGAAGATCAAAACCGCTAAACGACAACTTTTTGTATGTGGCGCATAAGGAGTTTTAAACGAGCAAAACCACAAAAGAAACAACAGTTCGTACGACATTGGGGGAAATACAACGCGGTAAGAATGAAAAAAGAAGAGGAAAACACTGCGAGAAGTTAAACGACGCACATTTGTGGTAAGAGAGGAAAAACATAGGGAAGGAAAAAAAACATCATCCAATAAACAAATATAAGCACACCCTATTTCCTTCGTGCTTTCACTTTCCGGGAAACTTTTTCCTTTCTCTAATTTGCTTCCTTCTCTTGAGTAATCCTTCAACAAAGAACAGGCATCTATTACTCTGGGCGAAATGGATTTAGTTCTTGAGTTCTTTGACGCCTATGGACTGGACTACGTCTATGCACATCTCTTCCCGGCTTCACTGGGATCGAAGATTCCGCTTTCAGTGCAACAGTCGTTGGCCCTGAGCAACTCCACGTTGAGTGAGAACTTTACAGAATCAGCACACAGACTGTTCCAATCGAGCAGCTCGATCAACGAAGTTGTGTCTGAGCTGGTGCAGTCGGAAAAGTACGGTGTCTTGCCTGTGTGGTTCCGCACAACAGCGGACACATATGCCTCGCTCTTACCAAGAACAAACCTGTTGAGACAAACGCTATCGCTGTTTGTCCTTTTCAGCATTTTCGGGTGGGCATTATATCTTTCCGTTGCTTCGATGAGTTATCTCTTTGTATTTGACAAGGCAATCTTCAACCATCCAAGATATCTCAAGAACCAGATGTCTCTGGAGATACAAATGGCGATCTCTTCGATCCCAGTCATGGTGTTACTCACAATCCCATGGTTCCTCTTGGAGCTCCAAGGCTACTCGAAACTTTACTGGGACGTTGACTCCGTGTACGGTGGATGGTGGGCAATCCTGTGGCAATACCCTTGTTTCATCATGTTCACCGACTTTGGTATTTACTTGATCCACAGATGGCTCCACTGGCCTGGGGTTTACAGGGCACTGCACAAACCACACCACAAATGGTTGGTGACCACCCCATTCGCATCGCACGCGTTCCACCCTGTGGATGGATATGCTCAGTCGCTGCCTTACCATATTTATCCTTTCCTTTTCCCGCTTCACAAGTTGAGTTATCTGATCCTCTTCACATTTGTTAACTTCTGGACCGTGATGATCCACGACGGTGAGTACCTATCAAGGGATCCCGTCATCAACGGTGCTGCTTGCCACACAATCCACCACCTGTACTTCAACTACAACTATGGTCAATTCACCACTCTTTGGGATAGAATTGGTAACAGTTACAGGGAACCAGACCAAGAGCTGTTCGACAAGAGTAAAAAGAAGGATAAAACAACTTGGGAAACCCAAATCGAAAAGATGGAGGCCATAAAGAAGGTTGTTGAGGCTGATGACGTTGATGACAGAGTCTACATCGATACCGCTGACTCTAAGAAAAATAAATGATACGATAAACATATACACTTTCTCCTTTTATTTTCACTAATTGGAACGGTTACGATGAACGGTAAGGAATTACAACTTATATTTAGGAAAAACAAAAAAACAATTGAATGAAGATGATATGCCATTTGTGTACTTTCTGGTCTTTCTCTTGTAGTTGGGCTGTTTTTGTATGGCTGTCCTAATACGTTTGCCGCTATATTGATGTAGGAAGTGTTTTTGTACACAAAACTCATCTGCCTGGGAAAGGAGTAAAATGGTGGTTATATCACCTTCATCAGGAGGTCTCTGAAGAGGTTGTGGGATTGACTGTTGAGCCAAACATGCCAAAACTCACGGTGCTTATTAGTCTGTCGATACTTGAAGGAACAACCACATCAGTAGATCCGAAATTCTAACTATTCCACCTAGTTGGTGATACTCCGTTAACACACCATTTGGCTTCCTCTTGTGCGCAACTTGCAACCAGTATCGATTTAACTAGGGTGTCGTTGTACACGGATCATGTCTTTGAATGGGCACAAGGTGCATCTGAACCTTTGAAATTGACCATCAATAATGGGTGCTTTAGAACAATTATGGAGATGGATTCATCAGGCCTTACCTTAACATTTGCAGTTGTTGTCATTGCCTCATCTAATATCCCTCTATTTGATGACTCTTTGCTGATGCTCTCGAAATACGTTACAAATGACTCTATTCTTATAGTGGATTCCGAAATGGGAATCGGGCTTGAAACGCGTGTATTCCATTCATTGCCAAATGTTGGATGCGTCAACACTTGTTCTGTTGGTGCTGTTGATGTAATTGGTTATTCAAAGTTCACCGTCAAGTCGGCTCTGAAAATTGTTATGCTGTTACCATCTTGTGAGATGAACCGCCATTTGTCAAACTTTGTTACAATGCTCTCCAAGTCCTGTGATATTCAAATCGCTTCAACTGCAGAAGATTTCCACGATGCTGCATGGTCAAAGTGTCTTAAACATGTGGCATTTGACGTTCCAGCTATCTTGTTTGGGGAGAACAGATATTCAAGATTAGTATCTGAAAACAGGATCAGGATTGTTGTTGAGGATTTGATCGATGAGGTGGTAGCATTGGCTTCATGTTACGGGGCAAAAAAATGGTCAAGTGGTATCTCACAGCTAGGTATTACATCGTTGCTGAATTCTCTTGCACTCAAAGTCACTGACAAAGCAGTCAACGAAGGTTTGGAGAATTACTTGTTGGCTTTGGTCTTTCACTTTTTACTTTTATCAGATACGTATGGAAGGCACTGTCCTGCCTTGGAGAGTGTGTATCCTATGTTGGTCAACAAGATTTCACCACCAATGGGAACCTTATCACCTACTGTTGAAAGCAACAATAATAATGCCTCTGCAGATTTAGACGAACTCCAAGAGCTTTTCTTTGATGCTGCCCAAATACCTTTAGATCCAGACTTGGAAGATACAGATATCAAAGATACAAAATATCTAGCATTCAACAACTATCGAGATTACGATAGACCATCTATTAGGACAAAAGCATTCAAACATAACGATTCACCTGATTCCTCCTTGGACGGTATGGAGACGTTGGAAAGTGCGTCAGAATTCTCAATCAAATGTCCTCCGGATAAGCTCAAGGTTACAAAGCATAATTATAAAGCACCAATGAACTTTAGTGGGAAGAAAACGTATGAACAATCTCACAGGAAAATGGCCATTGGTGTGGTTGACCGTAAAGCTCTTAGTGAACCACTGTTTAAATCCAGAGAAGGAGTTCTTCTGGCTATGCTAAACGATGGTGTTTATACAACAACCACTGAGCGATACGGGAGCGTCAGCCATAACAGAACTAGGCGTACTTGAATCATTAATGTGTCTATAGATATTTACCTATGTATTGCTCATCATTATATATTATAGAGCCATTGTAAGCCACTCCCAATTATTATTGGTTGCTCCACCATCTCCCGAAGCGGCTTGTGAGTTCTCGCCATGGGCTTCACTGTTTATGCTATTTGTATTTTCTTGAGAGAACTCGATCGATGGCATGAATTGAAAATCCGCATGATCATTAAAGCCAAAGTGATCCGGAGTTGGTACAGCAGACACAGTATTTGCATCTGTCATTTGAAGGTCAAGATCCATGTCACTGCCTCTTTGGCCTGGAGTTGTTGAGGCAGATGCTACTGAGGATATCTGCTTCTTTTTCAAGGTAGACTTCTTGGGTAAGTTTTTCTTCGTGGTTGGTACATTTGTCTTGTTTGGAGATGCAGGACTTGGTTCCTTCTTCATAGTATTTGACATGTTGCCTCTCTGTCTCTTCTTGATGACATCGGTCTTTAAAGACAACGGACGCACAACACCGTGTAATTTCAGGAATAACCCACAAGCATTACACAAAGGTTGACCTTCAGGGTTACGTCTCCATAGTGGTGTAGTCTGGGTGTTACAGTTTGTACATCTCGTGTTTGCATTTGAGCTGCTCTCATTCTTCTTCTGACTCACACTCGCCGTGGATAATTGTGTTGTTGAAGATGCACGTTTGCTCTTTGTCAGTTTGGAGGCAACTTGTTTCTTCTTGATTGCAGATGAAGTTGATTGTTTTCTTCCAACGGACGCCGACAACTGTGATTGAATTCCTGCTTCATCTATCATAGGGACATCGTCTCTATGAACCCTTCCATTTGTAGCATCCATAGAGGAGAAGTTTGTAATTGAAGAGACGGTTCTCAACTGACTTGCAAAGTTTGTACCGTTGCGTTGTGATCCGCCAAAATATGAGTCGAAAAACGATCCATTCTCCATCGATGGCGTTGGTGCAGTCGATGATGCTGGGGATTGACCATAAACTGAGTGGAGGAATCCTCCAGAGTTTTCTGAAAAGCTAGACGCATGGTGAAGCCCTGTGGGTACTTCATAAGATGAACTTATCGTATCCATAGGGTCCATGTACGAATTCACATCGTTTCCTGGTGAATCCATATAGCTCCCCATGAGATGATGACTGTTGTTGTTGAAGTGAGATGAGAAACTGTGTGCATTATTTGTTGAGCCATTGAAAACATCCGTTGGAGGATGTGATGGATTTGGAATCTCCATTCCAGAGTTTAGAAGGTACGGTTCTGGAGGCAGGTTCTGTTGTGGCTCCTCTTGTCCAATCTTCTTTATGTGTGCAACGTAGTCAAAATCGTCAGAAGTTGGGTCATTTGCTCGTGTTTCTTCCTTCTCGTGCTGCTCCATGAAGAACTTTGTAAGGTTCGATGTCACTTTAGGCTTGAGAGGAGCGTTGTCTATATCACTCCCAAAATCAAGGTATTCATCACTTGTACTAATGTGTGGTGGTGGTTCTAGACGTTGTGGTATCACTTGGTGTTCATCGGCAGTGGCATGGTAAGACTTGTGCCTCATGCCCTCCTCTCTCTCATACATTGCGTGCTCTTTCAACATCTTCATACTCATCATCCTCCAAGTCAAATTCTGCATCCTCTCCTTATACGGTAAAGACGCTTTCGCTTTCGAGTACATTCGCCATAGTGACTCGGCCGAAGAGTCGTCAATCTCAAAACTTTGAGAGCTCGACATCACCAACTTGTGAACTATCCCTTTTTTCGTTTTCTCTGTTTTCTTCAGAAGTATAGAAATTTTGACACTTATTGTAATGTATACTTCCTCCTGCACCGTCCGTGGTATCTCTAACGTTGAACTCACAACAGATGATGAGTCGTCTATTTAGGATTTATTGAATTGCCCTCTTATGTGTCTTTTAAGAGTATAATGACCGTATTGTAACGTTATTGATCTTCAATTTTTCCACACCAACTGCACATCAAGCTCCCGTCTCTTTAACATCCCACAACGGTCCCTTTCCAATTGGTGCTACTCCGACGCTTCGCAACTTCTCGGCTTTACCTTTGTTCAGGCGTTGCCCAAATCTCATTGGCCAGATAACAGCGTCCTTATCAGTTGGTATGCGCAGCACACCACGGAATTTCGGAAAAGGACAACCTTTGGCACCTAACGGTGTACTGCGCGCGACTAGTCGTAACGTTGCGTTTGGCCACAACGCTCCTCTCCAACGTTTCTGGGAAACGGGGCCGCTATGGAACACTACGGATAAATGATTGCTATGGTATATGTATATTGAACTAAATATGGGACTTGAAAACAGAAACCTCTCCAAAGGGGGGAGGGGAAGGGCGCCTACTCTTCTCTCAATGCATCGTACTTCAACACCGCTCCCAGTAACGTCATGAATCCTTCATGCACTTGCTCTGGCGTGCTGTACTCCTCTGGGTTATGAGATACACCATCTCTGGATGGAATAAAGATCATGGAAGTTGGAACGTGCAATGCTGTGGCACATGAGTCATGGCCAGCCCCTGAGACGATGTCCCTAATATCGTCCTTATCATACAACTCTTCAGCGCTCTCACGGACACATTTGATACATGTCTTGTTGAAGTGTGTAGCAGGCTGTGTGGCGATGTGCTCAAACTCCACGGTGATAAGATCACCGGTGGACTTGGCGATCTCAGCAAACGATTCTTTGGCTTCCTTGATCTGTAAAGCCATCTTGGAATCGTCTGGATGACGGAAGTCAAGACCGAAACTAACCTCGCCAGGGATAACATTCATGACACCTGGCTCCAAGTCCAAAGTTCCTGTAGAACCCATACCATCGTACTTATGTGCAATTTCGTTGACCTTAACAATCATCTTGGCAACGGCGAGCAATGCGTCACTTCTCATGTTCATTGGTGTAGTACCGGTGTGTTGTTCTTTACCCTTGACGTGAACCTTCCACCAGCTGTAACCTTGGACAGCAACAACAACACCAATCTTTTTGTCCTCACGCTCTAAGACAGGTCCTTGTTCAATGTGAATCTCAAAATGCGCTGCGATCGGCATTGCCAAATGAGAGCAGTCAACGTCTCCCTTGTATCCGATTCTCTCAAGTTCCTCACCAACTGTAACAGGTGTGTCGTCGGTTATGGATTCCATTTGATAGATCTCCTCCTTTGTGTTGAGGCCTGCCCACACTGAGGATGCCATCAACGCCATTGGGAATCTAGCACCTTCTTCGTTCATCCAGTTGATAAGAACGATTGGATATTTGGGAGTGTAATTGTTCTCCTTCAACGTTCTCAACACTTCAAGACCACTCAGTACACCGTAGATACCATCGTAACGACCACCTGTTGGTTGTGTATCCAAGTGAGAGCCCATGGCTGTCGGTTTAGCATCCTTTTGACCTGGGAAAAGGGCAAAGATGTTACCCATAGCATCAATGGTGATCTTACATCCCAACTTCTTGGTCTCAGCAACGAACCAGTCCTTAACCTTTTTGTCCTCATCACTGAGGGCAAGACGACAGACACCAGTCTCTGTTGGATCATCACCCCATGAGTGCTTTGCTCCAAAAAGTGCAGTTTCGTGGATCGTGTTGATCAGCCTTCCAGGCTGAACCGTCAACGATTGGGCCGAAGTTGAGAGTTTGAGGGTGCTTGTGTGTGTAGTTGTTGTCTGAGACATCTGTTAATCAATGGGGTTACATATCTCTGTAGTTTAAACCACCATCTTGAAGAGAGATGGGATCCCTTTTATAATAAAGGAAAGGAATCAGATTTAAATGTCGTGTTCCCTATCGGGATATCAGATTCAATTTGCGTCTTCCTAATTAGGAAGCCGCGCGTGTTCTAGGATCGGAAATCCTGAGGGGGACTACATCAAAGGGCTCCAAACTTCGAGTAGAGAAACATCAACACGTCTTGTCCTCGGGATAGAGAGACAATGTCCTCATACCATATATACCAACATATTCTCAACTTCTCTGAAGATGGTACTGTCCTCAAACCAACCCCTCGAAGAAGGAAGTTCAAGAAATCTGTGGATGGATGCCTAAACTGCAAGAAACGCCGTAAGAAGTGTGATGAGACAAAGCCAGAATGTAAGAACTGCATTCGGCGAGGAATTGAATGTCGATGGCCTGCTCATGTGAATAGCAAAGCACAAGATGATAAACTGTTGGATCAGCTCATCAGCATTCAAGAGGAAGATATACGGCAAGAGGAAGCAGTTTCATCGGAAGAAACGCTGTGTTATGACGCGTTTGTCAGCGTGTTCTTGTCGTCGATTACACCCGCACACTGTCACCCATTACTCTCTCCCATGAGTATTCTACTACCTTATGCTGTTACCAATTCCACGGTGAAGGAAATCTTCCTGGCTTGTGGTGCTACTATCATGGCGTATGCTGACGACTCCTTCATACAGAGAGCACATATAAGGTACCACAACGCACTGAATTTGCTAATTAGTGACATTCAAAAATCAAAGGATGGATGCGAAGACCATCTCTTCATCTCAGTACAACTCTTACAGACCTTGTGTCTACGTGACAAAACGTTGGGACTAAGTGCCACGAAGTCAGCGGCGCATATCTCTGCTGCCTATGAGATTCTTAAGAAGCGATTCGCAAAAGAGTTGAAGATATCACCACTTGATCGGATCTTAACAGAACATTTCGTCTTCAATTATCCAATCACACTTATGATGTGTCACCATGGAAAGTTGTCTGCAGTTCCTTCTCCCTTCAGCTTTTATAGCCAATTTGGCAAGTCCTTAGAGACACCTCTCAACGACTGTTCTTCAGACCCATGGCTTGACCATCCTATTTTAGGAGTCGGGCTTAAAGCGCACGAGATTTCCGCCAAGTGTACATGGATGTGTCGAGTAAAGGAACTGCCTTTGTCATTGGAAGATTTGACAATTTGCAAGAGATTGCTGGAAGAGGCCACCGAGAACTTGCAACGGCTAAAATCAATACCCATGTACAGTCTCGAAAAGGCTCAGAAGCAAACGTTATCTTTCTCCAAAACAGTCATATATGCCTCTTTGATATTGCTCACCAAGCTGTGCAATAACAGGGCCCGCACAGAAGATGTACAAAAAGAACTAAAATTACTTTTAGATGAAGTATTATATTCAAAGCAGCTGGATGATGATTACTTTCAATCTATATGGGCAATGTTTATTGCTGGAAGTGTATGTATAGATCCTGGGCAAAGACTATTCATATCTGAACGTTTCAGAAAAGTGAGCAGCATGCTACATTCTTCTCTTTCAGAAAAAGTTCTGAGATACTTGGAGATGGTGTGGGGCGAAGAAGAGGATAAACAGGTTGGGTTGGATTTCCTCTTCGATACAACAATGTTAGATATAGTGTGTTCCTAGTAAGAAGAGCACATTCCACGCATGATGTTGATATTTTCCTCGATGGCGTCTGTTGTGTTCAATTTATAATGTCTCAATCTCAGTAACTTGTCTGACTGTGAAGTCCCCCAAAGATAAGGTACCATGTCAAGATAAGATCAAGTTGCGCAGTGGAGAGTCAAATGGCAGTCCTGATGTATGACGATGTAGAACCAATACGTATACCAAGCAGGCTTGTCTGAAGAGCCTCATTTGGACTGGATCCTGATAGCTACATAATGAAGTACAAAATGTGCCTATATAAATGCTTATCGAGGAGTTAAACGCTTAAAGATTAAGTAAAAGACTAACTTTACAACACTCATTCGCCTCTTAGCCAATCTCCGAGTTTTTCACAATGCACTACATTGCCATCTATGGATATCTTTCTGATTCAGACACTTTTCCAATGCAGACGTTAACCGGAAGCATACGCCAATAGATACGAGACCTTGCATTACCAAGAGAGATGTCACAAATCATAATGACCAGCGATCGTTAAATGTGATGTCTCAACAAATATCGCAAGTCATTTCACAACATGAATTGATTATAAAACGTGTGTCGCTGTTGTAGTTTTGATCTTGCCCTGATAATAGTTCTAGGATCCTGGAAGAGAAGACACTCACACACTCTGTCGTTCACTTGAAAAGAGATTGCTTTGACCTTCAGCTTGGGCAGCAGGAAAATTGTGATACCTTATCTTCCAGTTAAATAGATATTGAATTGTGCTGTGTATCTGATCTTCCATTAGCATCGTCTTGCGTAGTATGTTTATATACTTTGTAGCAGCAGTGTGTTCGTCAGACGTCTTCATAAAAGCTTTGGTGCTTTCACAAAGGCTGCTGTTTTGTAGTACACATTGTGACGGCAGACCACCTCCAAAGCCTGCTGGTATCACTCAGCATGACTGCCATACATTGATGCAGTAACATCGAAGCGATGGGATAGTGATTATCAACAGCAGAAAGCCCCGATATAATTTTCGTATACGGGTGCATTTTGTTGTCATGGCCGTCTTTTCATCTTTGGTATAGTCAAATCCATTACTTCCTATTTCGTTTGCCCGCTAGACGTTTTACTTTTAGTCTTATGTTATAAGATACTTTTCTTGGATCTGCATTGGTATCTTCTTCCTCATAGTTGAACATTTACGTTGTGTCTTAATGAGTACGAATTGGCTGTTGATACTCATTGTGTCTTCGCAATTGAAGTCATCTAGTCATGACCACATCGCGCTGATCCCACATGCAATGCGTAGTTGTCCGCTTATTTGTATATGACAAAGAGTTATACTAACTGTACGTCAAGTCGATTGTCTATGGATCAAAGCTGTTGTCATTGAACGTTGAAGAAGTAGTTATCGTTGATGCGTTGCTATGGTTTCACATTTGTTGACTGCGACCATCCGAACATCAAAATTGGGCGGGGGTGAGAAAAAACATCAACAAAGCGAAGGGGAGTTTCTTATATCAACGCACTTATTCCCTTAACAGTTTAAGCTTGGAAACGTTAGAAGATGGTAGCTCTAGAATGGGATACTGTTACTTATCACATAACGCTACTCCAAATGACTTGAAAGGCTTTAAATGACTGTGAGAGCGGCAGGAACAGTATTAGAGGTGGCATATATGAAAGTCCCAATGGTTTCACCTGGCGTTCAAGACTTTGTCTTTCAATGAGAGATATGGAGGGGGAGACTGGTATCAATGGATCACATGGACCACTCGGATAACTTATGACTCAAACCACAGATCAAAAAGCTACCTCAGCTCCTCACGTCGACGATGTATGGCTCTCTCTCCTGGACTAAAGCTTCACACAGCTCTGAATCAACACGTCTACACATATGAATTGGCATTACCATATGGTTTCAAGAGTAATGACGTGACAAATTATACTGATAGATTGTATCAATATCCGAGTGTCCTTGTTTTCTATTGCGAAATGGTATTGTGTGGCACTCTATTGCTCCTTGGTATAAATGAAACACAAATGTGAGGTGTCTCATGAAATAGTCCACCAGTACTCGACATCAATCAAAGGAGAAGTACACAGTACCAATAGGCAATGAGGGCTAGACATATCTAGATCATGAAACTGCCTTGGTGTCTTTATACCCACTCCTCATAGAACTACATCAATTTCGAATTGAAACTGGCGATGGTCTTAGTGATTCTTGAAACAGCTCGCATT
>NW_017963664.1:402238-403564 GCF_001661405.1 Williopsis jadinii
TTATGAGATGGCTCACCAGCTGATACATTTGTCGTCGAATGATTGAGACTCAATTTCTTGAATGGTTTATGATTGTTGCTACTTTGCCCATATCATTATTGTTTTTTGATGTCCCTTTAAATGAAGATTCATTATCCGAACTGGAGTGAATGACACAAGATAATCACCATGGTATGGTTCAGAGATATCGAATTAGGAGAGCTACTATTGTGGATGGTCTAAGACTTTGCTGTGATGTTTGGATACAGCTATCTCTTCTTGTTACTTTGTTGCAAACTTTGAGATGACCAAATCAATTGATCCTCACTCACTCTGTTTTCCAGATGCTACACTTCGAGTCACACGATATACTGTACATTTTCTGTACCATGAAGTGTTTGTCTTGGTAGATTTAGGCTTGGGCTATGTCTTGAGAAGTATAAATTGACCTTTGTTGTTACTCATTGGACCTTTTGTAGCTGAAATCATCCAGCCCTAGCCACCTCCTGTTGATTCTAGAGGTTTCACATAGGTATACAACTAATTATCTATGATAGAGAACTTTACTCCTTGTACCTCAAGTCGATTTCTACCAATGGAAGCTGTTGTTGTCATTGAACGTTGGGGAAGTAGCTATCGTTGATGTGTTGCTATGGTTTCACATTTGCTGACTGCGACCATCCGAACATCAAAATTGAGCGGGGTTTGAGAAAAAACATCAACAAAGCAAGGGGACTTTCTTATATCAACACACTCTTTCCATTGACAATTCAAGCATTGAGTCTTTGGAAGATGATGGTTTCAGGATGGAATGCTTCTTTGTATCACATAAGGCTATTCCAAATGACTTGAAAGGCTTTGAGTGACTGTGAAAGTCACAGCAACAGCACTAGAGGAAGAGATGAGAGTTTTAAGGGTCTCAACTACTGTACAAGAATTGGTCTTCCAATGAGAGCTTTGAAGTTTGACACATTTATCAATGGATCATATGGACCACCGTGATTACTTTTCTACCCAAGGAACTGGGTAAAAAACTACCACTCTGTCTCGTGCATAAAGTATAGACATGTCTCTTTGGCTAAAGATTTTAACAACTAGATATCAACACATCTACGTATTTGAACTGGCATTTCCATTGGTTCTCAACAAGAACAACTTGATGAAGCGTACACAGTGATGGTATAGATATCATTGTCTTTCCACTTTCTGGTATTTGCTGGTGTTACTTGGTATTAATCTGCATTTTGCTGTCTGTGAAACGCAAACTTGATATGGGTCGTGAGATAGCGAAGTCTTATACCACACAATTGAGAAGTCAACTACATATAGATGATGCTACATTAGCCA
>NW_017963664.1:403664-405214 GCF_001661405.1 Williopsis jadinii
CGGTCTTACTCATAATCCACAGATACACTACTGAGGTTGACGGATCATCGATCTAGACACCATCTGATATATTCATCATTTTATATGATCCATGGGCTTTGCTTTATTAGGAATCCCATGCCTCTTGGCACCTTATGAGATGGCTCACCAACTGATACATTTATCATCGAGTGACTGGGACTCAATTTCTTGAATGGTTTATGATTGATGCTACTTTGCCCATATCATTATTGTTTTTTGATGTCACCTTTAGACGGAGATTCTTCATCCGAACTGGAGTGAATAACACATGATAATCATCATGGTATGATTCAGAGATATCGAATTAGCAGAGCTCCTATAGTGGATAGTCTAAGACTTTGCTGTGATGTTTGGATACAGCTATCTCTTCTTGTTACTTTATTGTAAACTTTGAGATGACTAAATCAATTGATCCTCACTCACTCTGTTTTCCAGATGCTACACTTCGAGTCACGCGATATACTGTACCCTTTCTGTACCGTCAAGTGTATGTCTTGATAGATTTAGGCTTGGGTTATGTCTTGAGAAGTATGAATTGACCTTTGTTGTTACTCATTGGACCTTTTGTAGCTGAAATCATCCAGCCTTGACCACCTCCTGCTGATTCTACAAGCTACACACAGGTATATAACTAATTATCTATGATAAAGAGCTATACTTCTTGTACTTTAAGTCCACTCTCTATGGATCAAAGCTGTTGTCATTGAACGTTGGGGGAGTAGTTATCGTTGATGCGTTGCTATGGTTTCACATTTGCTGACTGCGACCATCCGAACATCAAAATTGAGCGGGGGTTGAGAAAAAACATCAACAAAGCAAAGGGGACTTACTTATATCGACGCACTTTTTCCATTGACAGTTCAAGCATTGAGTCTTTGGAAGATGATGGTTTTAGGATGGAATGCTTCTGTGTATCACATAAGGCTAGTCCAAATGACTTGAATGGCTTTGAGTGACTGTGAAAGTCACAACAACAGCGCTAGAGGAAGAGATGGGAGTTTTAAGGGGTTCAACTACTTTACAAGAATTGGTCTTCCAATGAGAGCTTTGAAGCTTGACACGTTTATCAATGGATCATATAGACCGCCATCATTACTTTCTCGCCCAAGGAACTGGGTAACAAACTACCACTCTGTCTCATGCATAAAGTTTAGACATGTCTCTTTGGCTAAAGATTTTAACAACTAGATATCAACACATCTACGTATTTGAGTTGGCATTTCCATTGGTTCTCAACAAGAACAACTTGATGAAGTGTACCCAGTGATGGTATAGATATCATTGTCTTTCCACTTTCCGGTATTTGATGGTACTTCTTGGTTTCAATCTGCATTTTGTTGTGTATGAAACGCAAACTTGATATGGGTCGTGAAATAGCGAAGTCTTATACGACACAATTGGCATATCAAGTACACATCAGCAATAACACATTAGTGAAGACATGTCTATGTTGTGTGATTGATGTGGAAGCTTTCTCATCACTCTTCACTTAGCTACACCACCTCCAATCAGACTTGATAATGTTCACC
>NW_017963664.1:407014-408295 GCF_001661405.1 Williopsis jadinii
GAGTGGTAGCATTGACAGTGAGTCTTTGATATTGGTTGGCTCTTCAATTAACTGACGTGACTTCTTTGGATGCTCTATCATGAGTTTAAACCCAACTTTGTCGTCTTCCAAGTGGGCATGGTGTCGATTATGGAAACTGATGTGCTGATAGTGTTAATCTGTTACTTTGATCTTTTGGGTTTCAGCTATGCACATCTAAGGCATCATATTATGGACTCATGGGCATGTTTACTTGTCATCCATACGCCACCAGGCTTTCAATTTCACTTCTTTCATCCCTGCAGTTAGAGAGTGCAGCCAAGATCCAATCCCCCTGATTAACGGCATTACACTAGCCACTAGCCCATTTGGAGACTATCGAGTATGACTTACCCCATAAGATTGATTTACACGTTGTCTTAAGAGTCCCAACCAAGTTTTGTTGCTTTCAAGTTGGCAAAGTGCTTACACTATCAAAACTTTTCACTGACCCGTGGAAGATCACCCACCTCATCTGTACCGTGTATTACCTCTCGAGTCTACAGCACGACTGATTGTTCCTTTGGAAGGCTAGCCATAAGAACTGTTTGGTTTCCCCAAGGTCTCCTCTATCTTACACAACACATCGTCTTGTCTTCCACGTTATATCGTCTTTTTTCCATATTGGATAGTGTCTTTGTCGAATTGTACTGGTTTCCAATAGTTCTAACTTGCTCATCTGAGCTTGACAGTATATATGAAGCATCCAGAATCAGACGGGGTGCCTCTTTCTTTTAGATTGTTGTTGTCATTGTAGTTTGAGTAGCATCAATTGAACTTTGTCGTTACTCAACCAGTCTTCCATACTTGAGATTGTCACTTTAGCACCTCATTGAGCTGACACCACAAGCCATAAATAGTCACAAAGTCAGTGCTACAAGATACATATAAAACGAAAATGTACTTCTGGTCCATTCTCAATCTTTTAAAATTGTCAGAGTTGCTGCTCAATACTAAACCGTTTATCGTAGATACGCAATTGTTTCACGCTCGCGCCCTCTAAAAACCATGTTTTGCTTTCCAGGGAGATGGGCAGCCACAAACCGGGAAACAACTTAAACCCAGAGGGAACCTCTGGAGCGTAGCTATCCAGTAGTGGTGTTTATAGCTCGAAAGCTCTGCTAGTTGCCGAGTTATGGGTTTATATAGTATATATTAATTTAAGGTATCTCCGAGAATAGGTGAGTCTTTTTCGGATTATAAAATTTGGGTAGATGTTAACAGTAAAATAATGGAATGAAAAACCCAAATGGTGGAAATACC
>NW_017963665.1:0-7126 GCF_001661405.1 Williopsis jadinii
CTCCCGGTAGTACGAACTCAAAGAGCACCATCTAAACATCCATAGACTCCTGCAACTGTCTGGAGACCACACACATCCAATTGTCGTCGTAATCGCAACCCATTCAGCTCTGATTGAACCGTGTCTATCTGCGCTGCGCGTGTGTGTGTTTTTCTTTCTTTTGTCCGCTCTGTCTTGATTTTTTCCTCTTCATTTTCTGGGACTAAGACCTGAACCATCGTCTCCAGAGACCACGCATAGAACCAAGAGCTGGGTCACGATGTCTGTTGTTGGCTTGGGGAAGAAGAACTTCATCTTCTCGAACTGGGCACGTATCCACTCGTGCAAACCACAGCTGTACTTCCAGCCCTCGACGCTGGATGAGATTGTGGCGTTGGTAGCGGAGGCCAAGTCCCACTCAAAGACCCTTCTGACGGTTGGGTCTGGCCATTCTCCATCGGACCTCGTCATGACGGAGGACTGGCTGGTGAACTTGGACAACTACAACAACGTTCTGGAGATCAGAAGGGACCCAAGTGGCCTGTTTGCTGATGTCACCGTGGAGGCCGGGATGAGACTGTACCAGTTGCACAAGCACCTGGCAGATGAAGGGCTGGCGATGCAAAACCTGGGCTCGATCTCGGAGCAGTCCATCGCAGGCATCATCTCCACAGGCACACACGGTGCTTCTCCGTACCATGGCCTGGTGTCTCAGCAGATTGTCGACCTGACGTTGGTGAACGGGAAAGGCGAAGTTGTGTACTGCAGCTCTGATGTGAACCAGGACATCTTCAGAGCAGCACTGCTCTCACTGGGCAAGATTGGTATCATCGTCAAGGCCACGATCCGTACAATCCCTGCTTTCAAGGTGAAGTCGTCCGAGGAGGTGGTGACCTTTGAGACGCTGCTGGAGAAATGGGAGACGCTGTGGGTCTCGTCAGAGTTCATCAGGGTATGGTGGTACCCGTACGCTAAGAAGTGTGTTCTCTGGCGAGGCCAGAAGACAGAAGAGCCAACGACGACCCCTAGACAGAGCTGGTGGGGTACCAAGTTTGGAAGATTCTTCTACGAGGCACTGCTATGGATTGCCGTCAACATCTATCCACCGTTCACGCCTGCTATTGAAAAGTTTGTCTTTAACAGACAGTTCGGTAAGGTTGAGACCGTTGGCGATGGTGCTGTCAACGTTGCTGGCTCCGTGGAAGCACTGAACATGGATTGTCTCTTCTCACAGTTTGTCAACGAATGGGCGGCTCCTCTGAACAACGGTCCTGAGATCCTGAGATCTCTGGAGCACAGCATCAACGTTGCCGCTGCCAACCATGACTTCTACGTCCATGTGCCAGTGGAGATTCGTTGCTCGAACACCACAAGCACTAACGAGGAGTCGTCATCAACGGTCCAGGAGGAGATCAGGGGACGCTCTACAACGTCGCCTGGCCCAGTAAGGGGTAACAACCTGCGCCCTTACCTGGATAACACACCGAAGTTGAACTACGCTCCGCTCTCTGATGTCACCAACTCACAGTTGACACTCTACATCAATGCAACCATGTACAGACCTTTCTTCACAAACTCGCCTATTGGCCAATGGTACAAGATCTTTGAAGAGACCATGGGCGCTGCTGGTGGTAAGCCACACTGGGCTAAGAACTTCATAGGCTCAACTGAGTGGGCTGAAGGAGAAGCCAAGGAGGAGTCGAAATACCAGGACGGTGAAATGAGAGGGTTTGCTACAAAGAATAGAGAGTGGTTTGGTGAGGACTTGGAGGCGTTCAAGAGGGTGAGAGCGGAGCAAGACCCCGATGGTGTTTTCCTCAGTTCGAAGCCATGGTTGGTGAAGAATGGAATCATCTGATTGCGTTTGCTTGAGAGAGTGTGTGAGAGGGAGAGAGAGCCGGGGATGAAAGCAAAGAGGAGAGAACGTGGTGATGGTGTGTGTTTGTTTACGGTTGTTTGTACTTGGAATGTCCATCACGTCCTGGAGCCCCGTGCTTGCTAGTTTGTACGACGATTGTTAATCTATAGAATTACGTGAATAAACAACTGTATACCGCCGCTGGAAGCTGTTGGACGGTGGCGCTGTGCGCCTCGTTGATGTTGTACACCTCGTTGATGTTGTACACCTCGTTGATGTTGTACACCTCGTTGGTGCTGTGCGCCTCGTTGATGTTGTACACCTCGTTGACACTGTACACCTGCCAGAGGAGACGGCGGAGTGGAGCTACGTGCTGTGGCGGGACAGGCCTGTGGTGATGAGCTCGCTCCCTTTGACGACAGCCAGCCAAAGAGCGGCCAACGAGCGCTCAACTGGTCTACCGTCGCAGCAAGCGAGCAAGATCACTCGCCCAGGCGGCTCTAAGGCGCAACGCTACGGGCCACGCTACAGGCCACAGCTACATAGAGCGCTTCAACCAACGGTTGTTGTTGTTGTTGATGTTGATGTTTTTAGCGACTTTGCCGCTGAAAAATTGACGGCGCTTACTAACGTCCTCCACTCACGCTCATCACGGCCTGGAATACTACATTTACCATGTCGAAAGAGCAGAAGAAGAATCCTCATGACATGCTGAAAGAGCCATTGCACGGCATCTACATCCCCGTGGCGTTGATCATCTGTGGCACCTTGATCTTTGGAGCCCAGTACCTGCCATACGTACTGGGAATACTGCTACCGTTCTTAGCGTTCAGGTTCTACAACGCGTACGTATTGAGACAGTCGATCTTCCCCGATAAGTGGACCAAGCTGGAGCTGGCCGAGTCCACGATCATCAGCAAGAACTGTGCTATCTACCGCTTCAATCTGGTGAGGGATTCTGAGGCTCTGGACATCCCAGTGGGCCACCATCTGGCGGTCAGAGTCAACGATGAGGTTCGCTATTACACTCCAATCTCAAGCAGGGATGACCAGGGCTACTTTGAGATCATCGTCAAGTCGTACGCCGATGGTAACGTGTCGAGATACTTTGCTGGGCTGAGACCAGGCCAGACTGTGGAGTTCAAAGGGCCAGTTGGGAGGTTCAACTACGCAACAAACCACGTCAAGGAGATCGGCATGATTGCTGGTGGTTCCGGCATCACTCCGATTCTCCAGGTCATTAGTGAAGTGACTAGAACACCAGAGGACGTGACGAAGCTTTCGCTCATCTACGCCAATGAAACTGCCAACGACATCTTGTTGAAAGACGAGCTGGACGAGCTCGCTGAGAAGTACCCGTACTTTGACGTCCACTACACCCTCACCCATCCACCAGAAGGATGGACCGGGGATGTTGGATACGTCACCAAGGATATGATTGCGAAGTACCTGCCATCTCCATCTGAGGACTCCAGAGTCCTCATCTGTGGTCCAAAGGGCATGAAAACGGCAATGGCCCAGTACACGGAGGAATTGGGGTTTGATGAGGCCAAAATGCCCTCCAAAGGTGACGATCAGGTCTTCATATTTTGATAGATATATAGGTGTCTCTAGTATATATACGTGTTGTGGTTTACATCAGCAGCTCCACTTCTGCAATCATACACAGGTGGTCGCTCGGGTATTCACCCTCGTGAGGTTGGCCATGTTCAGTCATCTCACTCGCTGGTGGCATCCTCAGCAGCCCAGTGACCCTGGTGTGTGTCAGAGATTCAAACTCCTCTAATGTTTCCACTTTCGAACTCGTGCTTGGTTCCCATGATGTAATGAAACAGATGTAGTCCAACAACCCTCTCCAGGCATGGGCCCAATTCGAGATCTCTGGCTCCCCAGCATCGTTATCCAGGCCCGAGTTCTCTGGATGGACCAGGTTGTAGGCAACAGAGTATAACGAGATGGCTCTCATGGGCAGATTGTTGTGCAGGTTTTGCATCTTCACCACCAATTGTTGCTGTTCCTCCGTGGCTACGAACTCATCTGGCACTGGGTCCTTTGGCTGGTTCTCCCCAAATTTCTCAATGTTGCCACCTTCTTCGTCGTTATCCTCATCATCAACGCCTTCTCTGAGCTTGGAGTACTGGAAAGATGTGGAGCACTCAATCACTCTTTTACAGCGTTCGTCGTAGACCACTGGTTTGGATGTCATTGACAAGTATGGGGAGTCAAAGGGCTGAGAGTTGAAATCACCACCAAAATAGTTAAACCACTCGCCTCCCTGTAGCAGTTTCACCCTCTGCTCGAACTCGCTGAACTTCTTCAGTATCACGTAGGTCTGCCTGGTTCTCTCATATGTGCCGAATGGATGCCAGAAGAGATGTGTTGTGCCAACGAGTATACCTTTCTTGTCAGTATCTGGGTATTGAGCCAGGACGGATTTCTGGAACTGGAGAGCCAGCACCAAGCCAACGTTCTTCGTCACAGTTCTCGGTTCTACCTCACCACTGGGCTCCTTATCGTAGTCGATATTCATTCTGTCGGTCATGAAGAACAGCTTCGCCTTGAAGAAGATCGCAACTCCGTGGTTCTTTTCTCCCCATCTGTTATACTGCGAATCATAGCCCAGCTTAGCCAGCTCGGCCTTCCAGAAGGACTTGTACTGCACATAATCAACCTCCTGGAGCAGCAGGACGTCACTGTCATAGTGCTTGAACTCGCTCAGCAAAACCTGTGATCTCTTGAACCACTTCACGGCATTCCCACTGGTTGGGAACAGCTTTCTTCGAATCAGAGCCTGTGCCAATACGTTGTAGGTCATTATAGACACCTTGAAAGCGTTGCTCCGTGGCTTCAGCCCCGGGACTCGTAGAATTGGTCTCTTTATGAACCTGAGATCCTTTGGAATCGCAAGCTCATCGGGATCTATGCCTTGAGCAATGAGCGCATCTCTTTTGGCCTTCTTCGCAGCTTCACGCTTGGCCCTTTGTTCTGCGATATACTCTGGCGTGATGTTTGGAGGCGGCTTGGCTTTTCCTCTCTTCTTATCACTCGAAGCAGTATCAGAGCTCATGGTCACCGGGCACAATTGAGGGTATTCGAGAGCCGTTGATGGCAGTAAAGGGACAGTTAGTACGGAACAATTTTTTTTTGCTTATTCCCTCTCACACGCATCTCGGAGAAACTCATCATCGCGGATCACCACAGCAACAGCAGCAGTGAAACAACACCTACAACAACATCACAATGATACTATCAAAACTAATACAAATAGGCCATTCTGTTTATTGGCAGTATGGACAGGGACAAAGAACACTCGTTATCAATCTCGTATTCAAAACAAAACGTGTATATATCACATAAACTTCTCCCCTTCTGTTGCTTCATTGAGCTGGAGCCCACTGGTTCATATTCTCAAGCTGTGTCACTTTCCCATTACCACTAACTACGACAACCTGTGGAGGAACAACGGCTTGTCCCTGTATCTGCACTGGTAGGATCTCAGGTGGTGCGATATTCACGCCATTGGTGGTTATCTGTTGTCTCAGCTGACCATCGACTGTGAGTTGTGGTCCTTGAACAACTTGCGCCCCGACTTGTGGGGACGTTTGAATTGGACCACCCGGTACTGTTACCGTTGTTACTGGTGGAGCAATGGGTACACTTGCTGCTAGCTGTTGCTGCTGCTGTCGTTGTTGCTGCTGTCGTTGTTGTTGCTGTTGCTGCTGTTGCTGTTGCTGTTGTTGCTGTTGCTGTTGCTGCTGCTGCTGTACCAAATTCGGATTGATTGGTTGAACAGTAGGCACTATATGAGAAGGATTATCACCACGTAACCTCGCAATGTAATTAGTGCCGTTAATCGTCTGCAAGATGGTGTCCACTATAGGTGATAATGCACTGGTCTGTTTCCCTTCGACAATGGATTGATGCAATAAAAGCGACTGCTGCCTTAGCTGATCTAATGCACTTGTGAGGTTGTTGTATTCGTTGAGGTAAAAGTTCAAATCGTTCTCCATCTTGATGATTTGCTCTTTCTTTCTCTTCCGGCATTTCGAAGCAGCCATCCTGTTTCTTTCCAAGAAGCTCTTACGTTTCTGCTCCTCGGTAGCATCTTCGTCATTGCCATTGCTGTTGTCATTATTAATACCGTTGTTCTCGCCTTCGGACTCAGATTTCGGTTTCTTAGCTTTCCGTTCTTCAGCTTCAACCTGTTTGGCCTTGCCTGTCCTTTTACGTCCTCTCTTTCCTTTAGGCTTAGCATCATTCAAAATGACACTGTCATCGCCATTTGCACCCAGAGCGTTCTGCTTGGTCACAGCGTCCGCTGTTGCTGTCTGCATCGTGCTCGTACTCGCGGCTATGTCTGCGGTGGTGTTCGTATTCGCACTGGCGTTTGTATTTGTCGAGGCATTCGCATCCGTCGTATCAGTTCTCACTGAACGGTCGTCAGCCTGGAGCTGTTGGTCAAAGTCCTTGGTGCTCGACGCCAGGAACGAGCTCAGCCCAGGTGTAAGGCCACCTGGGAACCCCAGCGATCCCGGCGTGGCAACCCCTGGCAGCGACATGTTCTGCAGCGAGTGAGGGAAGCTCTGTCCTCCCGGCGTGAGCCCTGTCCTGATGTTGGAGTCGTTCGGCGTGAGCCCTGTTCTCACGTACTGGGTGTTCCCCCAGCTGGATGGCACATTGGGAGACAGCACCAGTGGCGGTAGCTTGCGGCCTCCAGGCGTCAGGATCTGTGGAGACGTCCCGAGCCCGCCAATCGTCGGAGGCTTCTCACCAGAGCCGCCGCCCACTGTCGACGACTGTCCGTCCTTCGAAGCAAAGCTCTGTTCGAAGGGGTTGGGCTCGAGGTCGAACGAAGTCTTCGAGCTAGCCGCCGTTGATAAAGGTCCCTGAGACATCGCAAACGCTTCGTGTCCGCTGTCTGCTCCGTGTCCCGTGTCCCGTGTCCCGTGTCTGCGCTCTGTGTCCCTGCGAATCACCAGCGTAGCCAAATCGATCAGAAACCCGCTTGTGTCCCTACGCACACCTCAAAAGGTCTTTGTTGTTGTTGTTTTTCGCCTTTTACGCTGTGAACTTATCAACGATTTACTAAAAAACAAGTGGGCAAAATCCACGTTGAAAAGGGCAGCAGCAAACAAACCAACAACGGGAGGAAATTCGCTTCTAAAAAAAGCTGTGTACAAGTTCTAAAAACCACGCGCGCAGGCACACGCACGCACTCACTCACACTCACACGCAATTTTCCCGCTTGCAAAGTGTGTAAACTGTGGAATGGGCGGCCTTCCTCGGTGT
>NW_017963665.1:7226-14204 GCF_001661405.1 Williopsis jadinii
CATGTATTCTCCAGAAATATACCATATGTAGTGGATGGGACAAGTTCCAATAACGCCAGCACCAGTACTGAGCATATTCGATCAACCGAACTCCAAGGCACTGGGCACATTACACGGTGGTGCATTGCTCTACCAACAGCACACAGCTTTGTACGTACGCCATAAGACGGCCTGAACGAACACAGCACACGGTCGGTGTGACCCTATGTGGACAACTCCAATCAGTCACCACGGATGTGTATCTCCAATGGAAACTTTCAGGAAGCCTTCTGGAAGCCTTCTGAAAGCCTTCTGGAAGCAACCAGTGCACCTGAGCAGTAGATCGTAATGATCCAACGAATCATCTACGATCAACTGTGGTGTGGAGATGGTGCTCTTGCATGAACAAGCCGGAAACCCACGCCAGAACCACCGTTGCCACAGAGAATAGCAGAGCTGAGTGCGAGCTGATATCATACGAATCTCTAATGAGCTCTTTGAAGATCTTGGGGGCCTGTAGGATGTAGGACGAAGAATTGGCGGCCTTGGTAATGATCCGTGCGATTTGGTCCCTGGTGTATTCGTCTTGGTCAACGTCGTACAACGACTCAAGCGATCTGACAAGAGACCGTTGGAAGATGAAACTCGAGATCGAGACACCAATCGTGGACCCTGTGGCTCTAAACGCATACTGGATCGACGTGGTTGCTGCTTGGTCCTTCAGCGAAACAGACGCAATCAATGCCAATAGTGTAACGGTTAAGATCGCAGCATAGCCAGCCCCAGGAATGAACAGCTCAACGTACTGGAACCAGTACGGCGTATCACGACCATTCAGATAGAGCATCAGGATACCGAGGATCGTAACAAGGTTGGATATGATCGAAAAGTACAGGTATTTCCCTGTACGTTTCATATACAACCCGGAAAGGTAAGATCCCATCGAAACACCAACGAAATTCGATATCGTTCTTAATCCAATCTGTGTAGGCGATAGCCCACTGACTGACGACCAGAACACTGGAACGTAGAAGAGGTACGTGAAGACGGCCATTGACATGAACCAGTTCACCAAACTTGACGCTAGAACGGTTCTAAACGTCAACAGATGCACTGGGATAACTGGGTGCTCGGCAACGTAAAGCTCAACGTATACGAATAGAGAACAGCATACAACCATGCACAGAATGAGAAGCCAAAAGGTCAAGCTACCAGCACGAAGTTCATGGCCGGTAAAGGAAACCAGAATCATAAACGACAAAAGAGTCGTAACAAGTAAAAAGGCGCCGGTAAAGTCGACGTGTTTCAACTTCTCCCTTTTGCTACCTTCGAAGCCCAACCCAGCAGCACCTGGTGGTAGGTGGAAGTTCTTTAACAGCATCGCCATACAGAAGAGCGATATTGGCACTTGGCTGTAAAACGCCCATTCCCATCCAAGATACCTTTGGAATAACGCGCCCCATATACCACCGGTAGAAGCACCAAGCCCGAATGCTATGTTACCAAAGCCCTGGTAAACGCCTCTTTTACGTAGTGGAACCAAGTCGCTCGTTGTGATAACACTCAGAGACGTCAAGCCGCCGCCTCCTATGCCAGTTATAAACCTCCCAATGGACAACCCAACCAGGTTATGGTTATAGCCAGAGATCAGACATCCAAGTGCAAACATCACGTTTGAGAACACCAACAAGGGCTTTCTTCCAAAGATATCACTGACTTTCCCATACAGCGGCTGGAACGCTGAGCAGGACAGCAGATACGACGTGGCAATCCACGACATCTTCGACACAGCGTTGATATCAGACGCAATGGTGGATAAAAGGGTGGTGACCACGGTGGTGTCCAGCGCAGAGAGGAAGCTGCCAATGTATAAGGAGCTGATGATAACGATTACCTGTCTGTGTGTCAGCTCAGGGTGGCTCTGCGACTGCTCCTCTGTCTGTCTCGCAACCTCACCTTCCTCCACTGAACTCCCCTGCTCAATGGAGCCGTATCCTTCAACTGGCTCGTGATAAATCACGTCAGCAGTATGCTCAAGCGCATCCTTCGCAGCAAGACCAGAAGCATCAAAGGTCGGGTCGTTCAGAGCATCAACATCCGCCTCCAACAGCGGTGAAGATGACATGGCACAAGTAGCGAGTGGAGCTCAGCAAACGAAACAAGTAGCAGGAGAAGTGTGAAATGGCCGGCTTTTATACTCCTTCAAGTTCCAAGTCGACGCCGGATTTGGTTCCTCGTGTTTTTTCTGCTTCTTGTATGCAAATTTACGAGCTACTTGGTGCCTTAAACCACAGTGTGCAATGTTTTTAGCGCTTGAAGTCCTTCAGTATCACACGGCTAATGCCCTCAAGGTGAGTTGTAGCTCGCGACAACAAACCCGGTGCCGGCGTGATGAGCGATGACAACTGCATGTGCTACATTGGGATTTATAACCGACTTCTCTCTGGGTGTCGGTCCTTCTACAGAAACCGTGTAGAGAACAGTAAACAGTTCTTCCTTTGATATCCTCGATGGTTGGTCAGAAGAAGAGGAAAGGGTTATATAACTAAACACAATGGGAACAAAGCAATAAAAATGTAGAGGACAGGGCTGGAACGATGTAGTTAGACCGAGAGAACATGATGGTACTTTACGCGAGGAAGAAAAACGACCAGTGGGTTCAGCTGGGATACGTGTTGGGTATGGTGGGAGTGGGCAAGAGAGGAGGGCATGGTTGCACAGTACGTGGACATTAAAGGTACGGAGGAGGAAAGTGATGGAGGGTTGAATTATCTGGCTGTGAGTCTGGGTATCGGAAAGGACTTGAAGAAGTAAGCTTCTTAAGCTTATTCCAGAACTTCGTCAAGAGATTGCTCGTCAGCGTAATCCAGCTCCTCGTCATCATCCACAGTGGCGTCTTGGTATTGCTGGTACTCTGAGACCAAATCGTTCATATTGGACTCAGCCTCGGTGAACTCCATCTCATCCATACCTTCAGATGTGTACCAGTGCAAGAAAGCCTTCTTTCTGAACATGGCAGAGAACTGGTCACCCACTCTCTTGAACAACTCCTGGATGGACGTTGAGTTACCGATGAAAGTAGCAGCCATATCCAAGTCCTTTGGAGCGACAGAACAGACAGCACTTTGGACATTGTTTGGAATCCATTCGACAAAGTAAGCAGAGTTCTTGGTTTGAACTTTGTACATCTCATCTTCCACTTCCTTCACGGACACTTTACCTCTGAAGAAAGCAGCAACGGTCAAGTATCTACCGTTTCTTGGGTCAGAAGCAGCCATCATATTTCTAGCATCAAACATCTGCTGTGTCAATTCTGGAACAGTCAAGGATCTGAACTCCTTCGAACCCAAAGATGTCAATGGGGCATAACCAACCATGAAGAAGTGCAATCTTGGGAATGGAACCAAGTTGACAGCCAATTTTCTCAAATCGGAGTTCAACTGACCTGGGTAACGTAAAGACGTAGTAACACCGGACATCACAGAACTGACCAAATGGTTCAACTCGTTATACGATGGTTGGTTCAACTTCAAAGTCTTCAAACAGATATCGTACAAGGCCTCGTTGTCGATACAGAAAGTTTCATCCGAGTTCTCAACCAACTGGTGAATGGACAAGGTGGCATTATATGGCTCGACAACGGTGTCTGACGTCTTTGGAGATGGAACAATAGAGAATGTAGCCATCATTCTATCTGGGAACTCCTCTCTAATCTTGGAGATTAAAAGGGTACCCATACCAGACCCGGTACCACCACCGAGAGAGTGGGTGATTTGGAAACCTTGTAAGGAGTCACAACCCTCTGCCTCTCTTCTAACAACGTCCATCACAGAGTCCACCAACTCGGCACCTTCAGTGTAGTGACCCTTTGCCCAGACGTTACCTGCGGAGGACTGACCAAAGATGAAGTTATCCGGTCTGAACAAGTTACCAATGTTGGAGTTCTTCACGGCGTCAATGGTACCTGGCTCCAAATCAACGTTAACGGAACGTGGCACATATTTACCGGAGGAGGCCTCGTTGAAATAAACGTTCAACTTGGCCCTCTGGATCTCCTCGGTACCATGGTAGTTACCATTGTTGTCCAATCCATGCTCACCACAGATAGTTTCCCAGAAGGCAGCACCCTATAATATATCACTGTTAGTCATCCGCGCTCTTGTCATTGGGCCCTGCTCTGGCGCCAGCCATAACTTCCACTGACCACCGCCAAATTGGTCCTCGCCTTTGCCATCACAGAACCACACAAAAAAATGTAAACAAAGGCCATGGAAAGGCGTATACGTACGATTTGGTTACCACACTGACCAGCTGATAAATGAATCTAAACATCTGTTAGTACTCGGCCGTCCCAGAACGTGTGCTCTATCGAATGTCTGTGTATTCGCCCCCGTCGTTGCGCTGCCGCCGTTGTATATTGCGCCCTCGCTGCGTGTTTTTTGTTACTGATCATAATGGGAATGTTGTAAACAACACGCGCCAGATCTCTTGATGTTTCATGAAACAACTTCGAGAAACGGCCAGATCTTTGCCTCACGACAGGCGCGTGAGGGCTCGTCGTCACTTCGTCCATCGACACACACAAAATTCGATATCGCTATGGCTTTCAAACGTACAATTTCTCTCATTGCGTTCTTCGATTTATGTTGTAAGCTTGTAGGAGGAGGTTGTGTTTATGTTTTTGGTGCAATTTTTTTCTCTGTTCTCTTCTTGTGCTCCCAACCCTCAGAAGCTTGCAAAAAGCGCGAAAAAACAAGAGCAAAACCAAAATAAACACAGGCTAAGATCCCAATTCGGTAAGTCGCACGGGTGAGGTTGTGACACGAAAAGAGGTTGATTGGTTGCCACAGCAACGCAAGCTAGAGTTCCTAATTGGGGCATCGCGGTGTATTTGCCCTTATATATGTATACCGGACGAGTGAGCTTCGGTCTCTTGGCCGCAGCCCAGGACACAGCACAAAGGAATTGGCCACGCAGCAATGTTCGTCGTGGATAAGAACAGCCAGCAGGGCACTGGAGTCACTGGTACGAGGATAGCAGAGAGGTTTTGAACCCCAATGGGCTGTTCAGAACCGTCGACATTTCAAAATGGATGTGCTGCATTTTTCCGGGCTATCGGTCGGCTTTTTTTATCTTTGCCAGCGCAGATGAAAAATTCGAAATTTCGCCAACAAACATTGTACGTAATTGGGGACTTGATGAAATCGGTTTAAAAGAGGCGTTTTCCCCAATTCCTTTTAGTTCTTCCGACTTGTAACGCTGAGAACACCAGTACACATGGGATCTACACCTCAAGAAGCAATCTCTGTTTCGAGATTTGTCGAACTGCTAAAGCCGAAATTGAAAGTAAGTAACGGTCTTTTTTTTGCTTTTTTGCGCTTCTTCCTACCAACGGCAATCAGTTTTAACTGATAAAGGATTCTCAAGGAGGAGGAGGAAGCATGTGTATGAGCCTACGATATGGGATGGCATTCATCATGACGTCGTTACTAACCCTTGGATCAAATCATAGACCTCACAGTTTTTCTGGTATCTGGGACATGTATCTACAGTTGTGAATACGGTGTTGTATCAGTTCTTTGCCATCTTTTCGGCTAGAACTTCAAAAAAGTACTATAACTATGCGCTCTTATCAATAGTCACGACGTACTCAATTGTGCTATTCCAAGTGGTGAGATCCTCAAAGACCAGCATATTTAACGTTCGGTTCTTGATGTCAAACGACAACTTCCAATACTTGGGGCTGGCGGTAGTTTGGTACTTTGTCTCCCACTACAAGGTCATCAGCGGAGGGCTATATCCATTCATCATATTCTCAACCTTCCATGCGGCAAACTATACAAAGAACTACATATTGCCGATCTTACCAAGCCTTTCGTCCCACACAAAGGATCATTATTCAGCGGTGATCCAACACTTTATATCAACTTACAACGAGCAATCTCTGATCATCGCGACGAACTGTGAGATTTATATTCTTATACAACTCCTGTTGGCATCTCCGTTGATCCTGTACTACCTCATCACAAACTTTTGGCTGGCCATTGTCAATGTGATCGTACTCGTTCAATACGCATGCTTCATCAAGATGAGATATAGGCAATCAAAGCATACAAAGATGCTGTTCGACGGTACGGTTTATAAATTGGAGGTCATTGTGAACTCCGGAAGAGTTCCCGGTGCTCTTGTGGCTTATTACTACCAGCTGAAACAACAAGCTGTTCAAATCGTCAATGCCCTTCCAGTTTAAGAGCCAGTATTGACGCTATCAATCCAACAGCTACACAAACCATACCATTCCCCAAGTTATAACTTGGGGAACAAATTAATGAGGACTCAATGATAACTGAAGTGGTGATTGAAGTCGACGTGTATATTAAGTATCACCGATGGTGGGTTAAGCTACATCCATGTGTATACTAAACAAATAGAGCCACAGTAATTCCATGACCACTGCTGAACTGTCACATCGGCAACCATAAAGGGTGTAGTCTTTATTTGCACAACGTCGAAGACACCAATGGACAGAAATGATCCCTGGCAAATGGCTACAGTATTATAAGTGAAGTATTGTCGACTTAGATGTTATTATGTATTCACATTGTCATTCATGTCCCGTGTCCCGTGTCCCGTGTCCCCATGTGTATCTGTTTTGTCCGCCAACATAAATGTGCCTCGTTTTGATAACGGCTTTGTAGGACACAAAACACCCGTACACATCTGCCTGATGGGGGACTGGTAGGCCGCCTATAAGTGATTGTATACAAGACGTACTGGAACGTAACTATAGTAGATCGCATGCGGTGGATTGAATATGAGTCCAGTGCTCCAACGCTCCACCATATTTAGAGAAAATCACAAGATTTGAGGTTATAGACTCTCTATGAAATAATGATATAGTTAGCATAACTGGTTAACTAAAACTCATAATGCAAAATGAAGCTGATCAATATTGAGGAAAAGAGCAATTATTCTTTCAGAATCGTCCTAATATAGAAT